>NC_088921.1:33665000-33917500 GCF_038396675.1 Hydra vulgaris
TCTAATAGTATTATCCATATTGTTTCAAAAAAATTTATTTCTGGAATCAAAATGTGTTTCTATGATACAATTTTAGATATAACTATATTCTAAAATTGTAATAAGATTTTTTAATTTTTTGTTGAATCTCAAACTTAAAAAATTTTTTCATCACGGGAAACCGCTAAAAAAAATTTTCATAAAGGAGGTTTTATAATTTATTTCATTACATTTATTTTTTAATATAATGCATCCAAATTTATATATATTTAATAATTATATAATAAAAAATTTAATAAAAATAAATTTAATGTTTTAATTTTTATTTTAACTAATGCAGTTAATAAATAAAATTTTATCTAATTTACCCCCTATTTCAACTAAACTAATATATTTTTTAGATGAGAAAATAGTTCAGTTCGGTAATATAGGTAAATAGTTTCAAATTTCAGAAGGTTCAATCACGTAATCTAATTGCTATTAGTTTTTTGTTTTTTTTTAATAACTATGAATTCTACTTGTTGTTGTTGCTGGGAAAAGTATGGCGAAAAATCTAAATCATTAAAAAATATGAATAAAAACTTAGAGGAACAAATTCAGCTGTTTATTTTTCCAGGATATTCGATAAACAATGAATGGTATCCATCAGTTGTTTGTTCTGGGTGCAGAAGAAATCTTTATAGACTTAAAAAAAGAGATTCGCCTTGTGGTTAATGGGGAGCTAAAGTAGCCAAGGTATAGACAATTAATTTACCTAAATCTGAATCAAGCTTATGTTCTTTTTGCTATACGTATCGTGCACCTGGTTATCCTCGTAACTGTAAACCCACCAGTGCAGTGACTAATATTATTTCATTGTCATTCCTACTAGATTCTCTTCAAGCTGAGCAGGTAAAAAAAAAGTTTTTGGTGATAGTACATAAATATTAACTACAAAAGTTATATTGTAGTACAAATTATATTTAGGTTGCTTCTGGAATCATAAAAAGTAAAATAGCTTCAGAAAATTTGATTGATGGATCTACTTTTTGTTTATCTACAGGAGGAAATCCTCTTAAAGTCACAATTGGCACACCAAAAAATAAAGCAAAAAGAAGTTCTATCCAGCAGTTTTTTAAATTAAGCAATTACAGGTTGTGCTAGAGCTTTCAAATAGAAAAACAAAAGAGATGGTTGCTTCTCTACGCAAAGGTTTAGGGAGTAAACTATCCATAGAGCCTCATATTTTTGGTTGTCTTTCTGAATTAGTAGATTATATTTCTAATTACTACTATGTACAGAAGTGTGCATTTGTTGACAGTATAGGCCATGTAGTTTTAAGAGATCTTGTATATGTTCAAAATACATCAGATTTTGTGCTAGACTTGTTAAAATTACATGGTTTAGACCCAACTTCAGCCTTTATAAGAACTTCATTGGATGGTGGTGGTTCATTTTTTAAAGCGATTATCAGTAAATTTGATTGTTATAAGAATAATAATGATTCAGATGAATTTTTGAATAGTGGTGTACAATGATCACAATTTCTAGCTATTATTGTTGAAGATATTCCTGAATCTAATTATAATTTGAGGCAAATAGAAAAGTTAAATTTGCAATGTGTCAGTTTTTATGTTGCTTTTGACCTAAAATGTGAAAATGCGTTATCTAGGCATTCTGGGAAAATAACTTGTTTATGGTGTGAGGGAATATCCACATTAGATTCAGGGACTTCTTTCTGCACAAGTGGTTGCATTAAATTTGAATAAAAAAATTAATACAACATGGAAAGTTCACATTCTACTGTGTCATGTAGAGCCATATGTGGAATACCATAACCAAAGATTAGGAAATGTTGATGAACAATGTGGGGAAAGTATTCATGCAAAGTTTAAACCAACATGGACTAGATTTAAGAAACAATAAGAGCATCCAGATCTATATATACATGATGTATATATATATATAGATCTGGATGCTCTTTTTGTCTGTTATTTATAAACATCATGATATATATATATATATATATATATATATATATATATATATATATATATATATATATATATATATATATATATATATATATATATATATATATATATATATATATATATATATATATATATGCATACATGATGTTTATAAATAACAAATACATAATGTATATTTTATATCTAAACATATCATGTATGCACATTTATTAACATATTAGGTGCATCAAAAAATGTAGATGTATCTACATATATACTTATATATATGTGGCTTAGTAAAAGATATAGAAGAGATTTTAGTAGAAGAGATTTTTTGATTTTCACTTCTTTTATCAATCCACAGATAAAAGTGTGTGTGTACACATATGTACATGTAAATGATATATAAACATATAAATATGCAAATATATATATATATTTATGCATACATAGGAGTATATGTATATTCATGTCTGTGTGTACATTTATTTAAGTATCTAAATAGATGCATATAAATTCATATATTAATCATAGGTGTATACATGTATTGATATGAAATACTGTTACAGATATTTATAACTATGCTGTTGTAGATGTTAATTATGTATGAAATTAAATAAAAACATGCTTATTTTTTTCAGAGTACAATTTCCCTATAAAAAAATTAAAACAATTTGATGTAACAGATTAACTGCAAACAAAAATTTAATAATATTAAAAAAAAAGACTTAATTTTATAAATGAGCTGAAGACCCCCTCAGGCTTACCCTTTTGCCCCGTTTTTGACCTTTAGCACTTTGTCCAGATTTTAAAAACTTACTTTTTGAAACCTAGAGGACGAAATACTAATATGTGCAAAAGGTTTTATATGAGTGCCACGAAACAAAACCTGGCGGTCTCTTTGGTTCACAGTGATATTCATAATTTAATAAGAATAAAAGAAGTTAGGGCAATGAATTATTGATAAAAAATGAACATTGTAAATGTTGAGACTGCCTGTCAGCTATAATTATATTTATCAAGCTACCCTTTATTGATTGCATTATTTAGGTCATTAATTTTCAAAATGTTAAATAATGTAAAATCAACAAAAAAAAAACATTTAAATTAGTCATAATAAAAGAGATGATTTTTAATCTCCAATCAACTTAATTTTTCTAAGCAGTCATAAATCAGTGCTCTTTAAAAAGATTATATCAGTTCTCTCTGTGTATCATTGATACACAGAGAGAAAGTTCTTTTAAAGAAGTAAGTTTACAGTTATAATGATAATGTATTTACTTTTGTATGTATAAATGTAAATCTAATATTTAAAATGTATATTAAAGGCTTCTATTGTGTTTTAGTGGATAAAAATACATTAAAAGCCTTCACTTCCAACAAGGCCGCAAACCAAGCACTATTAGAGTTGAAAGTTACTTGAAGAGAAAAGTTGAAGTTTATAAAACAAGATAACGATTAACAGACGGCTTAAAAGATTGCAAATTTTATAAATCAGGAAAACAAGAAGAAAGGAGCAAATTCCAAAGAACTGATGTTCAAGGAAAAAAATTAGACAAATAAGAAATTTTAGGGCACTTAGGAACGGTCACAGTAAAAGAATTAGATTTAATTGAGTGACAAGTAACACAAAAATGAATTTTAGTAGATGGCACAAGAGATGCTAGCTCTTTAGAGCAGCACCCATTATAGTATTTAAAGTAAAAGAAAAAAAGAAACAACTTTATAACATGATAATGGTGGAAGGTTGGTTTTAGGTCCAACTATGTTTACAATGTGTTTTTGCACCTTGTCTAAAAGAGAATGGGCACCATTCAAAGATCCGATTCAGATATGGTAACAGTATTCTATACAAGAACGGATTTGAGATTTATGAGATAAAGAATAGAATCCGGAGTAAGAAAGTGGCAAGCACAATAAAGAGATGCAACCTTAGCAGATGCTAATTTTGCAATGGATTTTATATATTGTTTTCAAGTAAGATCAGAAGTAGGAGTTAATACTATAAGATGAAGGGTAGATGACTCATCGAGTACATTACTGTTCATAAATATAAGAAGAGAGCTTATGGAGAAGACCAGCATGCCAAACTTTATCAAAGACTTTAGAAATGTTGAGAGCGATAGCCTTAACCTCTCCGCATCTATCTAATGCATGATAAAACCTGTTAGTTATTTATAAACATAATTTTTCTAAAAAATACTTAAAGAGAGCAGTTTTAAATTTTGAGAATGATTCAAGAGATTATAGTTAGGTAGGGAGATTATTCCGTGTTTGTATGCTTTTATGTTGAATGGGTTCATTACCATAATGAACAATTCGATATTTAGGTACAAATAACTTAAAGTTGCAAGCAGATTGTAGAATGTAGTTACGATTTTCCCTATAATTAAAAAAAGTTGATAAATGTAAGAGGAAGGCGATTGTGATTTTGGTTCCAAACAAATAGGCAATTTGATGGCTGAATAAAGTCACACAATTTTAGGACTTTAGATAAAAAATAGACTATGCTACAGTTGAATTAGTATGTCGGAAATAAATTTTCTTTAGAGCTTTGGAGATAAGTTAGTTCTGCAAGTTGCTTAGATTATCCCCAAACTTGACAAGCATATCTGTGATGAGAATGAAAAATAGCATGATTTATATTAAGCAAAGTTAAAAATAGCAAAGTTTATATTAAGAAAACATAATGATGGATTTTAGCTAACATGTTGTTCAAACTGTTTAATTTAAATGCTAAGTCTTGAAGATGCAATGCAAAAGATAAGTTAGTCTATTTTGAGTCCAAGATATTTAATAGAGTTTACTGGATTTATTTTCTGTCCATTTAATCTGAAATTTATTTGCTTATTTATTTTTGTTTGAACAGATTTAGATATAATTCTGTCTTTTTTTAAAGTTAAGGGATAATTTATTAGAATGGAGCAGTTCAACAATATATGCTAGATCCTGATATATATATTTTTTTGAAGTTTGTGATTTGTTAATTAAGAGCATGTTGGTGTCATCTGCAAAGTGATACGCAATAGAAAATTTATGTGAAACATTTAAATAATTGACAAAAATAAGAATAAGTAATGGTCTTAAAACTGAACCTTGTGGAATTCTCTTAAAAGATTTAGCTACTTCTGAGTTGATACTATTAATTGAAATAAATTGTTTATTATCAATGGCTTGTCTAACTTTTTCTGTTATTTCTATTAACAAATAAGTTGTTGAGCAATTACTGCAAAAACCATATTGGTTTTTGTAAAGACCTTTATATTTCTCCAAAAAATACTCTAGTCTTCCGAACATTGCTTTTTCAAACAGTTTACTATTGTTGGAAAGAAGAGAAAAAAGTGGATAGTTGAAGTAGTCTAGAAGAGAATCCATTTTGTGTACAAAAATTACTTTTGCTACCTTAAAAGCTTCTGGAAAAATACCATTTTTGAAAGAATAATTCATCATATTATATAGAGGTTTGAATATAATGTGAGATACCAGCTTAAGAAGAAATGATGGTAGACTATTGGGACCAATGCTTTTATTACTTTTGAGAGTACTTTTTATGAGATTCGTCACCTCATTTTCAGTCATAGGATCAATGAAAAAAAAGAATTAGTACTAAGTATTTTAAGAAAGTTGCTAAAAACACATTAAGAAGGAGCAATATTTTCAGATAGTTTGTTTTAAGTAGTTGCAAAATAGTTGTTTAATATATTAGCAACACTGGTATGATCTGAAATAATTTTTTCATTGATTTTGAAACTAAAAGACTTAATATTAGTAGAAGGTTTGATGCTAATAATTTCCTTAATTCCTTTTCATGTATTTTTTCATGTTATTGATGTTGTTATTAGAAAAAGATGCATAGTATAATTTTTCAGAATATCTTAACAAGTTGCTGATTTTATTTCTGTATATTTTAAACTTAATAAACAATAGATTTTTGGTATTCATATTTTTTGATTTCATAAATTTTTAGTAAAGTATGTTTTTATTAGAAATATATTTAAGAATAGCAGAAGTTATCCAGGGTTTAAATTAAAGTTTGATTTGTTTTTTCTGTTAATTCTTTGTAGAGAACATATCGGTCTAATACTTTTTCTAACGTTTTAAGGAAAAATTTATAGATTCATTTATGTTATCATCTTTTATGAACAGTTCCCAGTTCATATCAGAAATAATGCATCATGGGAACAACATATTTAAATAATGCATCATGCTTTGAATCTCTAATTAAGATTAAAATTAGAAATGTTCAAAATTTAAAGAATTATATTAAATATAATAGTTAACTTATATTATCCTGTCTATAGTTTGTGTCATATAATTAAAGGTATTATATTTATAATACCTTTAGTTATATGAAATAATTATCTTTTGATAATCAAGACCTTATTTTGCACCCACAATGTATAGTGCCTTAGGCAACTGCCTCATTTGCATTAATGGTAGTGCCAGCCCTACATTGATGCAAAGGACACATTAGGAAATCTTTAGGAGTTTAACTCATCAGTATCAACAATTTGTTGATGCAGGTAAGCCACACAAACATATAAAGATTTTTTTTATACCATTAATCCATGCTTTCATGATGAGAGTCTGAAAGTTTGATATTGAATTTTAAAGCTCCACTACAGCTGCATCTATATGAGCATGTGATTATATTAGCATTGAGGGTATTATTTTCATATAAGGCTTCAACTAAGTTTTGAGAAAAACAATTATTTGCTTAGATAGGCTGTAATAGTAGAGGATTAGATAGAACTAATTGCTAGAAAGTTCTAGATTCATTAGATAAGATTTAACTGTAGCACCACTGGATTACCATGAATATATATTGATCGGCTGGAAAAAAAACGCAGATACAGGTTATTGCATATTACACTAATAATATGCATTAAAATCTTAATAAGGCAATTCATTTTGCTTGTGTTAACTGAAAGCTGTTTTGCAATGTCACTAGATCGATAGATCTAATGTTGTTCAACATGATGTTAACATTAATATTGACTAAATTAAACTTTTCACGGACTCCATGGACTACCTGAAAGTTACGTTGAGGAAAACATTAACATCAACATATCACTGAAAGTATGATATCAATTACTAGTTGATATCAAAACAAATCTTAAAAGCAGTTGACAAGAATGTTTATAAAGTTATTGGGAGGTTTAGTGTCTTTAAAAGTCATCATTTTTATGGAATAAATTCCTTAATAAACTTCCATTTAACCTCTTTTATAGATTACAAAAAAACAAACAAGGTTGGTTATGACATATTATGATTTGAAAACTGTTATATTTTTAAACTGTTAAAACTAATTAAGTTTTCAGATTTAAATAGATATTGCATTTTTTTTTCAAAAAACAATATCTTTTTAAATCCAAAGTGGTTTAAAAAATTCACAACAAATAATACGGTGTTATAATAACTTTTAACTGTAGGATTCTTTTTTTATTGGAACTTTTTAAGCTATCTTTAGTTAAAAGAAGAAAAAAAAGCAATACATAGACTACTCACTTTTTTTCATCAAGTTATGCAATTCTTACAGCTAATGTCTTTAAAAAACATTAACAAAAGTACATCAGCAACATTCATTGAAAAAATTTGATTGTAAATTTTATAAACTTTAGAAAAAAATCAAATATAATATTAGGTTTAAATTGTTATGTTTTTTTTTTTAACTAAAGCAATAAATAAGATTTAATAAGTGATGAATAAATATGGTTCTTTATAGAAGACCTTTTGATTATTGACTCTTTAAAACACCTCTATATCTAATATGTAATATGTTTAATAATTATATTTTTATTTAATAACTTTTAAAATTTAATAACTTATAAATTTAACTGAAATTTCACAATTGTTACTGAGTTTATCTGAAAGCGAAACTTATATTTCAAGTTTGGCACTAAAATTAAAGTTAAAGTCAACTTTGCCTTTCAGAAAATTTTGCAACTCAAATTTTAACAAATATTTGTTGGTCCTTAATCTATAGCACCAAAGACAATAAAATTATGGTCTAATTTTAACTTTTCAGTTATGGTTATCCTATTATGATTATCAAATATTTCTGTGAAAATAAATCCAAGGTACTCTCACATTTAATTCAGACCCCCTTATTTTTTATTCATACCTGGAACTAAACCAGTTCTTTTTAATAAGTATTAAAAACATACACTTTAAAAATAAATTAATAATTCAATATTGTGTTTTAGATTTCTTGAGGTAATTCATGACGTAATAATAAATGAAACCAAGTTTTACAATATATATGTGGCAAAAGAAGAGGTAAGTTTAAAAACTATTTTTATTTCGTTTTTTGTTTTATATTAACTCATAACCAATATAACCATTATTAACCATATTAACTCATAACCACTATATATTAACTCATAACCACTATAATCATTATTAACCATATTAACTCATAACCACTATATATTAACTGTATATTAACTCATAACCACTATAACCATTATTAACTAATAACCACTATAATAGCTCTTTATACTAACTACAGACATTAGTTTAAAGAATTTTTACTTAAAAAATGATATCCTTCAATACTTTGATTGATTGCTCATCATGTTTAGGTGACTTAGTGATGGAGTTTTAATCACATTAAAGTAAACTAGTAAAAACATAGACAACACTTTTAATATCAGGTGTCAATCAGAACTAGTGGTTGTCTAACCAACATAAAAGTAGGAGTGTTTAATATTTTTTCATACAAGTTAAAAATACAATAAACTTAACTTAAATGCTCCACTGAAAATTTTTACACCATATTAATGACAATAAAGATTTGATCTACACTCCATTATGTCTTTTTAGCCTTCCTTGAATAAACAGTTGGAGTTTCCAAAAACTTATTTTTAACATGTGAAAGAATTACTTGTCTGCTGAAACTATTGTCATTAATAAAGATTCATCTATTTATTTGACATTTAAAATTTTTCTAGAGACATTTTGCTTTTCAAAAGTCAAACTATCTGATTTTTTTATTTTTGTTAGCTTGCTCCATACTGCATGCAGAGATAACTGTCAACACTTACAGGCATTATGTAGAGTGAATTGATTGTCCTATAGAAGTCTTATATACTAAATGGAATTTATATAAAAAGTCAAGTTTATATTCTTAAATTGAATCAAAGAACTATGGGAAAAAAATTATTTTCCTACTTTACACTTAATTAAACTTGAAAAAAATAGATTATAATTGAAAAAATAGTGAAATGATACTGTATATACAATAGCCTTTTTTTATTTTATTTTTAGATTGGAAAGTATCTATTAGCTTCAGAAAAAACTGAAGATATTATTAATTTGTAAGTTAGTCAATATCTTTCTAAGAGTATTGAGCATCTTTTTGTATAATGCATTAATTAAAAAAAAAAAACACTAATATTATACTAAAACAAGGATAAGAGAGGGCTTCAGTTCATACATTAGCTGTCAGAGTAAAGGGAGGGAATTATGATATATATATATATATATATATATATATATATATATATATATATATATATATATATATATATATATATATATATATATATATATATATATATAAATAAAAACTTTCAGTGTAATCAGGCTTTAATAATTGTTGGCCAAATATATCTCATAACTTTCAATTTGTCAAAAATTAGGTTTTCATTTATTTCTCACCATAGTATAAAACTCATAGAAGTATATTAAATCCTATTGAAAATATGATGAATCAGCTGTTAAAAAAATCAAGATTATTGATATGTTGTTTTTGTGCATTTGAGCGCAAGCCAAATGCACAAGCTTTAAATTGTTTTACTTGTGTTATATAAAAATTCCCATCCATCCTTTTGTTAAGATCCTCTCATTTATTTAAACTAAAATTCCCACCCTCCTATTATTCCCACCCACCCTTGTGTTAAGCACATGAGAGTAGAGTTTAAACGTTTTTTGAAACTTTATCTTTCAAAAATAATTAGGGCTTCTAAATATATAAAATAGTACTTTTTTGGTGTTTTTCTAATTTGTACTTTTTTTTATAGCTCACTAAAAATTCACGCAAATCTAAACAATAACAAATGGGATCCAAATATTTTAAAACTTGCTTCTTGTAAAAAGGTGTTTGTTTATTTTATGTAATTGTTTGTTCATTTTAGTTTAGATAAGAGGTCATCCATTTATAATTACATCATGCTATTTTTGACTGTTTTTAGCCCCTACCTCCCCTCTTCACAACATTGTAACTCTTTAGTAGCAAGTCCCATACAAGTCATCACAAAACCACTAACCCCTATGCCCCGCTCCCTCCTAGAGGGTGATGTAATTTATGGACGACCCCAGTTGAATATTTAAAATTTTGTTTATTTTTATTGTTAATACTTTGTGTGTGAACCGTATTTTTTATTCATTTTTTTGTGGTAAAAATCTCCATACCTATGTTTATTTATACTTATGTTTATTTTTTAACTTTTATACTTATATAGCATAAATAAAATCTTTTAGCTTTTTCGACCAGAAGACAATAAAGAAGATGCTCCGCCATTGTTCTGCGGACCACGTATACAAATAGGTATACATAGGTAATTAAAATATTTTTATGTATTAAATTCACTAATGCAAATACTGTTCACGCAATATAAGTGACTTATAAAAGTACAGAATGATGTTCTTCTAATATACTTATGTATAATATGACTTATAATATATCTTGATAAAATATACTTAGTTTGTTAGAGAAGTTCATAGAACTTCATCTATAAAGATACAATGAGACAGGAAATAATTAAATATTTATATATCATTTTAACCTGTGTTTAATTATGAACATTTTAAGTACTTGTTGAAATATTTTGAATGTTTATTAAAAATGCTATTTAAATTTTATTATATTAAAGAAAAAATTTTAAAATGGAAAAATTTAAATATCGAGCATATATTAAAACCGGTGCTCTACTTGGAGTTTCAGCACGAGCCATAACCGATGAATTGGTTTTAGTTCATGGTGACCAAGCTCTAAAAAGTAGTACAGTTGCCAAGTGGGCTACTTTATTTAAAGATGGTAGAGAAAGTCTTGAAGGTGAGAGTATTGAATGTGTGCGAGCCATTATTGAAGAACATCCGCATGCAATACATGATATAATTGAAGCCCTGATCACAACGTCACTTATAAAAAGAAAATTAATATCACGTTGGATACCCCACGAGTTAACCAATCAAAATCGCAAGAATAGAGTCCAGGCATGTAAGGAAAATTTAGCCCTTTTCAGAAACGGCCCATGGAGTCTATGTGATATTATTACAGGGGATGAGTTGTGGTTTTATTTGAGACTAGTTGTACACAAGTCAGCTAATGCTAATTGGGTCGGTGAAGGTAAAAGTCTAAGAACTATAGTTAGATGCGACAGGTTTAAGCCAAAAAAACATGTTCTACAACTTCTTCAAAACAACAGGTGTTGTTCATTTGGGTTTAGTTGAAAAGGGAAACACCATTACTAGCAAATATTATATAAAAAGTTGTTTGAAACCTCTTAAATGCAAAATAAATAAGTAAAGACCTAAAACAGGCACTCAAAAATTCAAATTTCTCTATGATAACGCTCGACCCCATGTGACTCAAACGGTCACAAATTGTCTAAACCAAGCTGGAATTACAGTAATTCGCCACCCACCATACTCACCAGATTTAGCTCTATCCGATTATTGGCTATTTGACTTGATAAAAGTCAAATAGCCAATAATCGGATGGAGCTAAGTCTGAATGGTGTAAAACATTAATGGAACATTAAGTTGAATAGTGTAAAACATTAATAGAATACTGTATTTAAAAGTATATTTTTAGTAAACTACTTTTAACAGAATGTTGTTTTGTGTAATGCTGGTAATTTGCAATGGTCTTTAGTATTAAAAATTCAGTTTAAGTTGTTTTAATGTTTGTTTGTGCTAAAGAAAAAAACATTTAATATTGACATTTTTATAATAACACGAAACTTTCTACTTTTAAATTTTAATTATTTTAGTATTTTCCTGTTTATGAGGAAAAACATTTTATAGAAAATACAATCTTTCAATATAAAAACTGATTCTTAACTACAATAATAAAGTCAATTTTCTATCCTTATATGCTCAAATCCTAACACTTGTACTGCTTAAACCTTAATTCTATAAACATTTAAATGCTTACTTTATTTAAGAGTTTACTAAAAATAAAGTTAAATTTGGAAAACAACTTTAAGTGTTTTATTTTACACGCTGCTAATATATATATATATATATATATATATATATATATATATATATATATATATATATATATATATATATATATATATATATATATATATATATATATATATATATGTATATATATATGTATATATATATATATGTATAATATATATATATATATATATATATGTATATATATATATATATATATATGTATATATATATATATATATATATATATATATATATATATATATATATATATATATACACAGCCCTTGGAATAAGGGTTGGCATTTTGCGATGCCGACCTAACTACCGATCAAAAAGTGTTTGAGGTTGGAAAAAAATTGCCAACCTCATTTCTATGTTTTATGGTAAGACCTTTGTATCATATGTTGTGTATACATATATACATATATATATATATACATATATATATATATACATATATACATATATTCATATATACATATATACATATATATATATATATATAATATATATATATATATATATATATATATATATATATATATATATATACATATACATATACATATACATACACACAGACACTCACACAAATGCATGATTTTTTTCTATTCATTTTTCTATAGAGGAGAAGCTACATTTAAAAAAGATGGATCCTACTCTGGTCTTGCTGTTTTAAAAGTTGACTCAGTTGGAAATTTTGCTCAAGGTGGTCAGGTAAAAGTTATTTTTAAATCTTTAAAAAAAATTTTATTATAAAAGAAATAAGGTTTGATATTATGAAAAAAATATTACCTAATTGTGTGATGTGTGTTTATTTCCAGACACTTCTTACTTCAGTTACTTGGGAACAAGTTGACTCATCAAAACTGGACCAGTATCATAAAACAGAACCTGGTACTTTCAAACTCGATGGTTTTAGTTCTGGTTGTAAAGTAGTTGAGGTAAAAAGTTACTAAGTTACCTCGAGTTATTGTGTCCTTAATTTATTTTCATATTAGGTTTTTCCCAAGGCTAAGAAGGCCACTACAGTCAAGGAAGCTACTTATGTGGTTGCAACCCTCTCTCAACTCTTTAACTCCGAAACATGAACCTCGATGAACAAGGCCGTTGTGCGGAGAAACAAGTTGAGTGCGGTACTACCAGGACGCTTGTTGGGGATCGAACTTGGAACTTCTTGCTTATGAGGCGAGCGCTCTACCACTACACCACTACTGCTTCTTAATAAGATTTGGAAAAAGGAAGAAAAAAGCAAAACATGTTCATACAATTAAAAAACAATATAGTTATTTTATTCCATAACCATTAAAAGTTTAAGTGAGCAAATGTAACTAGTTGTTTTTTACTGATGTTATTGTCCAAGTTTCTTTTGTTCCATTCATTAAACTAAAACATAGCATGCAAAAACGATTTTTTTGCATATTTATCTTTAGATTTTAGATTTTTGTGATATAACTATGGGTTTTGTGTAAACAAACAGAAAACTAATTTTGAAATTTTAAGTTCAAAAAAAATATTGGTTATTAATTTATAATGGTGTTTTCCTCACAGCCATTAAATGGACTTGCATTCTAGGACACAATAAATTATATTTGTTTGTTTAGATTAGTTAAATTTACTAAAACCTAGCTGTTTGGATTATTATTTGATTATTAAAAAAATAGATAAAAACAAAGTATACAAGAAAATAAGGACAAAAAAAAAATAAAGGAAGAAGTTTTTATACTTTTACTAACTTTCATTTGAAATATTTGTAGCGTTTTTTGTTTTGTATAAATGTATTTTTTTTTTCGAAGCTGAAATATTAGTTTATTATTTGTTGTTGTTGTAGATTTGATGGTGTAGTTGTTGGCGGATTTTGTTGTTCATTTTTCTGTGATTTAGTTCTTGTATTCATTTTTTTTAACTATAATTATAATCTTATGCTTTTAATGATCTTAACCTACCATTATTATCCTTTTTTTTTGCTTTGTTTTTAATTTTAAAAATTTTGTCTTTTTTTAAAAATTTTGTTGTTGTTGTGTTGTCTATTTTTTTTCTTATTTTACTGTTGTTTTTTTTGGTCTTTTTTTTACTTTTTTCTTTTGTCTTTTATAATAAACAATTCTGTATAAAATGATATCAGTTCCTTGAGTGTTTACATAAGATTTGTAGCATTACTATTCAAGGGTGTATCCTCATGGTGTCCAGTGGCATGGGACTACTCGTTTTCTCCAAGGTCAACTTAAATTTTTAAAAAAATGCCTGTCAGTAGTCCGACAGCACAATCAAAAAATTTGTTACTTACAAAAGTGTGTTTATTAATGAAACTATATTTTGATCGATGAAGATTTTATTCCTTGTCATTATTTAAAAGAAAACTTTAAAAAAGCAAAATAATTTAAAAACATAAATGATTAATTTAAATACTTTCAAAGTAATTAAATATTTTAGATACTTCCTGTCAATCTCAAAGATCGCTCTAAATTTTTTGGTTCAGTTTGTGCCCATTGTAATGGAGTCATAAAACCTAATGAACAGTTCTTTAGGGTGAGACTATAATATAATTTTTTTAGTTTTATTATATTTAATTTTTTATACATTTAACATATATTTGTTATTACATTATTTATATTATATTACAAAATCATCTTTATCATTTTTTTTTTGTATTTTTATTTTATTTTTTTAATTTGTATTTTATTTTATATTTTGTTTACTTTTTCAATAACATATGTAAAAATAAGTTTTATTCTTTATTTTTTCTTTTAAAAGTTATTTTTGCATTTGCAACTAATATAAATTAAAATTTATACTTTTGAATCAGATCCTGTTATTATTGCTAATTATTTTGATTTGTATGACAAAATCTATATGCATTTATATTATTTTAAACGCTGTAGTGATGAAGCAGTTTTTTTTGTCAAGATTTGTGTTTCAAAGCTAAATGGTTGATGAGAGTTGTAATAACATTTATAAATGAGCAGCTTCTGTGACTGTAGTAGCTATGATGGTCTTGGAATGGGTAATATGTAAAAAAGTTAAAGTATTTGACCATTAGTGAATTGTACAGTGTAAAAATTGAATTGTAAAAGTTGTATTACCAATAGAAGTTGCATATTGATCTGTGCAACTTTAAAATCATTTTTAGGCGCGCC
Organism: Hydra vulgaris; assembly: GCF_038396675.1. Taxonomy (NCBI): domain Eukaryota; kingdom Metazoa; phylum Cnidaria; class Hydrozoa; order Anthoathecata; family Hydridae; genus Hydra; species Hydra vulgaris. The sequence goes on from NC_088921.1 coordinate 33,680,269, forward strand.
ACATTTGAAAACTTGCAAAAGGCAAAAATCTCCATGAAAATATGGGAAATAATGGGAAAATATTTTATTTGTTAGAACAGCAAGAGAAAGATTAAAGATAAAGAAAAAAAAACAAAAGAAAATAGTTTTTAAGTTTGAATAACAAGCAGAGGTTTTAGAATGAAAAATATAATTCATCTTGCCCTAGATATTTTCATATTTTGTAAATCCCATTCTTTTAAAATCACCCCCTTCCCCCACCCTATCCATCCTTCCTTTACATAGTAATTCTGCTTGACAATGAAGAGAAGAGTTCTAGAATCAACCCTATTAGTTTAGCTATTTTTATTCAGAGAATTTATAGTTTTGTTAAATATGCTATTTCGCTAAGTTTATGTTTACACCTTCACTGATAGAAAATAAAATAATCATTAATTCTTATATTATTTTTGTTATGAAAAGATTAACGCCTTGTTTCCTAATCTGCATTTCAAAGTGTTACATATGAACTTATCATTACATTTTAAAAGCCAACATCTTAAAAAGTATACTTAGTCTCTTGATTTGTTGATGAGACTGTCATCATATAATTATATAAAGAAGATTGGCTATTGCACTGATGCTTTTGTTGGTTGACATTTTTTTTTCTCATATGATTCGACATTTAATACAATAATTGTAATTACTTATCTGTTTTTATTTTTTTTAATTTCAGAACTTGATTTTTTTTTTTTAATTTGTAATTTAGTTTTAATTAAATTTTTATTTTATGATAGTAGGTTTAGTTTAGTAGATTCTTCATAAAAAGTTTTAACAAAGAGTCTTTAAATTTATTCAGTACCGTGGTTTTTTTTGTTATGGAAATTCTATTATAATTTATTTTTTGTATCTTTAATCTATTATAGAAGATCATCATCATAGATTTAGCTCTTACATAAGTTGGATGTTTTTCCAATATAAACAATCTTAAGCATCTTCTTTCCCTAAGTGAAGCTGTTTTATTTCATCTGTAACACATTCTTTCCAAATTTTTATACTTCTATTTTTACCTTTTCGCCTAAATTGTCTACCATACCAATACACAACCCACTGTATTCCTATGCAGGTTATTGGAAGATATAAATTTATCAGATAAAAAATAAAAAATTATTCGATGAAGTATTTATTAAACTGTTAACATATTTATACATAATCATATGCATCTTTATGCTTTACATGTCCCACTTTAATTTTTCCGGACGCATGAGTGCTGATTTTAATTATCTACAGATTATCAAGTTTATCAGGTAACGTATTAATTAGGACTTAATTATTAAAGCATGCAGGTTGCATTATTCAACATTCTTAAATAAATAAATAAAGATTTATTAGAACAAGTTAAAAATAAAAAATAAATAAAATAAATAAAAATGCATGTTCTAAAGGACATACAGGTCCAATAAATAGACACTGAAAATATGCCCTTAAATAAGAAAACAAAGTACATAGGAACAAATATAGTTTGTAATAGAAACATTCAAGATTTCATTCATTTACTTTCACAAAGTGCATTGGCTAATTCAATGACTAGAGGTGAAAACTTATTTTAGTTTGCTCAATATACATTTCATCAAAGGCTTTCATCAAATATTATACTATAATTTCATCAAATTTTGTAACTATTGAAACCTCAACTAGTGCTACGCATAAAAATTTTTAATTTAAATATTTAAAATGTGAAATCCTAGTTAAAAAATAATGATTTTAGTAGAATATTTGATTTTTATTAAGGCTTTAAGTTGTGTTTTTTAATATAATTTTTAAAGAATATTTGATTTTTATTAAGGCTTTAAGTTGTGTTTGGCATATGAATCACTTTCGCTGTTTTGAATGCAAAATTGATCTTGGAGGCTCTTTTATTGAAATTGAAGGATCACCATTTTGCAAGAATTGCTATTTATTGAAGAATGCTCCCAAGTGTAAAAGTTGTTCGAATCCCATCACTTCAGGTTACATTAATGCCCTCGACGGTTATTGGCATCCTGATTGTTTCTGTTGCAAGGTTGTTATTCATTTAGATTTTTACATTTATCTTGATTTCTTTTTTTTAAATCTTAAAAAAATAATATATTATACACTATAAATGCATGTATATATATATATATATATATATATATATCTATATATATATTTATATATATATATATATATATACATGCATGCAAGCATATATGTATATATATGCATGCATGTAGATATATATATACACAATGTTTTTTGAATTATTGTAGAGTACTTTTTCTGAGTTAAAATTCAAAAGGGGTTGATTTAGTGTTTTCTTTTAAAATAATACATATGGTTATATATATATATATATATATATATATATATATATATATATATATATATATATATATATGAATGTTTTATTTAGCGTTGCATGAAAAAGCCATCGGCAGATGTACAAATATATGAGTACAATGGTTTCCCGTACTGTGCTGGTTGCTATGAATTAGTTGTGGAGTAAAATAAAATGGTTATTAAATTTATTTAATTTAGGTTAAAATTACAAAAAAAAAATTTTTTGAATATTTTAAAATTATATTTTGATAAAACTTTTACATTATATTTATAAATATTGCACAGATTTATATTGTATTATGCATACCAAGTTGGGGAATAATTTTACAAGATATATTAATGTTAAGTTGTTTTATGACTTTTTTAAATAAAATAATTATATTTAATTAAGTTTTTTTATTTATTCATTGTATCATGTATATAATTTATTTATAAATTTATATATTATGTAATTTATATGCTGTATATAAAATTCTATTACTTGTATTTTTTAATGATCATTGATTTAAATAAATCTATATATCTATATAAATTTTTTTTTTTTTTTTTTGTTATTCAAGTTCTCTAGCTCTAGTATATTTTAGTTTTGTAGAAAAACCAATATATATATATATTTTTTTTTGTGTATGTATATAAACCTATTTACAAAAGTTTAAACAAGCCTGAAAGTTTGATAAAATAGCTTTAATTTTTCTCAACAGATATAATTAGAAAATGATTTTCACATTATTTTTCTAGTAAATTTAATTAGCTTGAAGATAAATTACAAATTAGTTATAAACAATCAATTACTTTAGATTGTTAAACATATAAAAGTTAAGCAGCATAGCAAAGATAAAAAGTTTTAAAAAATCAAGATAACATGGTACTCAAGTAAAGCATATTTTTATAAAAGTTTCAAAAATAATAAAAAAATAATTATTTTATGTAAATAATAAAAATAATTATTTCATTTAACATTATTTTTTTAGATTTTATTGCATAAAAACTATAGATTTTGTATTAAAAGCAAAAATGTGAAATTTTACAAATTTTGTGAATATCTTTTTGAGTATATTTCAGAGACCTATATTTCAAGATTTTTTTTTACAATATTAGGGACTGGTTAAATAGAGAATGAACTTAAGCATGTACTAAATATTGAACAGTTAAGCTTGAATTGGGCTTAAACTATTAACAAAGGATAGTACAGCACATAAAAACTTAGTTATGATTTTTAATCTAAAGAAGGGTCTATATATATATATATATATATATATATATATATATATATATATATATATATATATATATATATATATATATATATATATATATGTATGTATATATATGTGTATGTATATATATATATATGTGTATGTATATATATATATATATATATATATATATATATATATATATATATATATATATATATATATGTGTGTGTATATATATATATATATAAAGACAATATATACATTAGTTGCTATATTGCATTAGTTGCAGGCATTTTAGTGTAGTTAATATTTAACAATTAGAAATACTAGACTAAATTAGAGAAAAGTTTTTAGCAGAATGGCTATGATTGATAATGACTTGGTTTGTAATTTCAAAAAATGTAGAAAAAGACTAGTTAATAATGCATGGGTATGTTAACAAAAAGTATACGTTTAGTAATTTTTTTTTTGTTTTATTCAAAGTTTAGTAATAATAAATGGAAAAATAATGTTGTGTCATACACTTTAATTTGTTGTAAAATTATTTCATAAAGCTTTTAAATGAAAAAGTCATTGTTAAAATTTAAAATTTTAACAATGACTTTATCCTTTTTACTTTTTTCAAGTTTCTTTAAAAAATTGAACAAATTCCTGTCTGACTAGTTTTTTTACTCTCCTTAATTTATATTATTAAGTAGTAGTTAGTATAAATAAAATTATTTGACATCAAATAAAAAACTTGACATCAAATTAATAATTTTACATAATACAATATTTTAATTGTTTAGCAATTATAATAATTGTAATTTATAAGCAATTTGGGACTTTGTGTGTGTGTGTATATAAATAAAAATATAAAAATGAAAAATCAGGTAAGACCTCAATCTTTTTAGAATGCAGTAACATAATTTACACATATATATATATATATATATATATATATATATATATATATATATATATACTACTGTGATCAAAAAGTAAGGTGAATTTTTTTATAAAATGAAAAATCTTTATTTATTCTTCCAAATCTGTATCGTCCCCCTCAAAATAATCCCCCCCGGCCCCAATGCACTTTTGCCAACATTTTTTCCAGTCTTCGAAGCATGCCGAAAAGTCCTCGGTAGGGATAGCCTTCGATGCGCGTGCCGATTCACGTTGGATCTCTTCAATGGACTCAAAACGATTTCCCCGGAGTGGTCTCTTGAGCTTTGGGAACAGCCAGAAGTCACACCGTGCTAAGTCAGGCGAATATGGTGGTTGTGGAGCAACATGGGTAGAGTTTTTGGCGAAAAACTCACGAAGAACCAGTGCTGTGTGCGAAGGCGCATTATCGTGGTGCAAAATCCAAGATTTATTGGCCCATAATTCCGGTCTCTTTTTGCGAATAGCTTCACGCAAACGTCGTATAATGCTTAAATAATATTCCTTGTTGACAGTTTGGCCAGTTGGAAGGAATTCGTAGTGCACGACACCACAATAATCAAAGAAAACAGTCGACATGACTTTGATTTTTGAGCAACTTTGACGTGGTTGCTTCGGTCTTGGCTCGCCTTTTTCACGGTATTCACTCGATTGGTCGGTTGTTTCAGGGTCGTATGCGTAGACCCAAGTCTCATCGCCAGTAATAATTTGTTTGTTGACGTCTTGATAGTCAGAAAGCATTGCTTCACACGTTTTAATGCGACGCTCTTTTTCAAAGAAATTGAGAAATTTCGGCACCAAACGTGATTTGAGTCTTCTGAGGCCCAAATGATCCTTCAAAATCGCTTGCACCGACCGGAATGATATTCCAACCATGTCAACAAGGTCTCGAATGGTTAACCGACGATTTGCAAGCACCAATTCTTTGATTTTGTTGATGTGGCAATCATCAATCGAAGTCGATGGTCGTCCGGAGCGTTCCAAGTCATCAACACGTTCTCAGCCTTTTTTGAAGTCTTTGTACCACTTGTAAACATTTTTTTGAGACATAGTCTCTTCACCGAAGGCCTTTTGCAACATTTGATACGTTTCAGCAGCAGAAATATCATTCCGCAAACAAAATTTAATTGCACTTCTTTGCTCAACAAAATTAGGCATCGTGAAAATCGCCGAATGCACTTTTGGTACTTCAGAAACAAGCGTAAACAAAAAAAAATAATTATGAGTTTGACATGTAATTTGGCGCAAATGTTAATGACATTCCTACCAACTTAAAAATGAAAAAGATTGGACGATTCGAATAAGGCGGGAAGTTTAAATTAAAAATTCACCTTACTTTTTGATCACAGTAGTATATATATATATATGTATATATATATATATATTTATATACACACACACACACACACATATATATATATATATATATATATATATATATATATATATATATACATATATGTAAATTATGTTACTGCATTCTAAAAAGATTGAGGTCTTACCTGGTTTTTCCTAATTCCGAGGGTTGTATATATATATATAAATATATATATATATATATATATATATATATATATATATATATATATATATATATATATATATATATATATAAAAGAAATTTCCACTGGAATGGTTGCAGTACTTTATGAAAAGAAGTAAATATAGTTTTAACAGGAAAGTTAGGGAAGCGTTGAAAATACAACACAATGAAGGTATCTTTCAGAACAATGTTCGTAACTGAGATGATGGCAATTATATGATGCCATCATTTTGGAAACCCATGTTCAGATACTTACGTCACAAAAAGCTCTCTAAAAAAAAACTCTTAAAAAGAAGTTCTTACAAAGAACACTGTTTTGTAAATTTAAACGGTTTTGTATAATATAGTAGTTTTATAATATACTTGATAATGAGGGTATTCATATTACCTCAAAATATCGTAGAAATAAATATATTTTTATCAATAAGTATAAATCCATAAAAAGAATTTTTATTTTCAAATATCTATACAATTAAACTCTATTGAAGATGTCAACATTTAAAGTATACATACATACATACATACATACATACATACATACATACATACATACATACATACATACATACATACATACATACATACATACATACATACATACATACATACATACATACCTACATACATACATACATACATACATACATACATACATACATACATACATACATACATACATACATACATACATACATACATACATACACACACACACATACATACTATACAAAGAGAAGTATCATATAATATAAATTATATGATATTTCTCCATCAAGCATAAATCCACGTTTGCTGCCAGGTTTAAACAGTTCAACCTAATCTAAAATTGTCTACAAAAGAACAGGGTTTAAACCCTTCTTTTTAATACACCACACAAATTTAGTAAGCACGGTAGAATTAGCTTTACTATCATATAGAATAGAATATTAATGTTTTTAAAAACGAGAGCATAATGCTGGTAAAATTTCATAAGTTTTTCAATGATCATACATACATACATACATACATATATACATACATACGTATGTACAAAATGTTATACATATATACATACGTATGTACAAAAAAGAATTAACAAATGTAACTTTGTTAATTCTTTTTTTTTTTATATTAAGGTGACATCCTGTTCACGTATCTTTTCCAAATTTTTATGTTTTTAGTATCAATTTTTAACAAGGTATGTTCTTGGTAATATATTGTTACATACAGTTATAAATAAATGTTGTAAAGTAAAATGTTTTCTTTTGTTATATTTATTTTAAAATGATTTAGTTTTAACTTTTAAGTTAAGTAAAAGATTGTTTTATAATTATTTTTTTATTGATTTATTGACTTTTAAAATTTATTATCAGCTTTGACTGAAATATATAGACACTTTTTGTGATGAAGATGGAACAAGAGAATTTTCTAAGGCATTGGTTTGCCCTGCTTGTAAGTATAATTTAATGACTTGCTGATGCCATTGTAATGTTGTTTTATATAATGTTTTAGTAACCTTATAAAATGCAAATAAGTGTTTACATATACAATTATACAGTTGAATATTGTTAACTCGGACCCTGGAAAAGTCGGATGAAGTTTCAATTCCCTTTGAACATTCTCTATCAACTTACAGTAAAATCATCTGCTTAAGTTGTACCCTGGTTAAGTCGGACCATTCGCTAACTCTGTTTTTTGCAGTCTCTTCGGCAAAAAACTCCGCTTAACTAGGACTTTTATTTTGAATTGCATTTAAGTGCATATAATAACAAAACTTCTAATACTTCAATAAAAAATCCAAACTTTAAGCGCTCGAAAATAAAATACTTTTGTGTCAAATATAATTAAACATAGCTAAACATTTTCACGAAGATCTTTCGATTCAGTTAAGCTTCAATTAAACTCTATTTGGTAATAACTATTTCATTAAAAATTCAAAAATATCAATTGAAATTCAAAACTTAGAATGTTTGAAAATTAATTACTTTGCGTCAAACATAATTTAATGAACTAAACATTTTCACTGATATCTTCGATTTGGTTATACTTCTATCAAGTTTTATTTCCTAAAAATGTCGAAGGCTGCTAAAAGAAAGCTATCAAGTAGAACTATAACAGAAAAGTACAAAATACTAAAAGAGCTCGACAAAGGAGAATCATCTGTATCTATATGAAAGAAATATGACATTCCAAAGCAAACGTTGTCTGGATAATCGAAAAAAAAAAACACAATATATTCAGTAGTCATAAAAAATAAAACTTCTGCAAAAAAGTGTGGATCCGTGTCTCCCTAAATGAGGATTTCGATAAAGCATGTTATATGTGGCTTTTAAACACCTGACACCAAAACATTCCTGTGTCTGGAACCATTTTCAAAGTCAAAGCTTTGCATTTTGCAAAAGAACTTGGTTGTGACAACTTTCAAACATTTGATATATGGTTAGATAGATGGAAAAAAAGAAACAATGTATCATTTAAAATAATATCAGGTTTTTTATTATTTTATTTTTCCATTGATATTTACATTTTTTTCAGTCATTTGTCTAAAAAATAATAATAAACATGGAGCTCTCATTTCTATTCCATCGCCCATAAACCAATAAATTATCAATCCAATTCTTTTGTTTTAATTTGTTTAAAGTCATTACTACGTTTTGGCTTATTACCACGTTCTGCATGAAAAGCAAATAAAATCCTAAACCATAGCTAATAAAATTTATGCTGATTTTTTAAGTTGCTTTTCTTAGTTTTCATAGGTGGAAGTCAAGATGTTACTAGTGAAATGACCAGTCCTTGGGGGGAAACAACTTTGCCGGCAATATTGTCTCATTATAACTCGTGTGATATATTCAATGCAGATGAGTTTGGTTTGTTTTATAAAGAACTACCAAAATAAAGTATGCATTTGAAAAGTGAGAAATGTAGTGGGGGTAAGAATTGCAAGATACGACTAACTGGGCTTGCTTCAGCTAACATGTGAGCAGAAAAACTTCCAATGTTTGTTATTGGGAAATCAAACAAACTCGTTGCATTAAAGGAATTAGAAGCACTTGATGTCGTTACCGTGTGCAAAAAAAGAGCTGGATAACCTCTGAACTATTTGAGGAGTGGGTTAGAGAAAATTGGTTAATGATAATTGCACCGTCCATCCAAATATTGAGAATCTTAAATTGGTCACACTCTACTTTTTCCCCACAAACTTCATTTTTGCAGTCAATGGATCAAGGTGTCATTTGATCATTGAAGTGTAAGTACCATTAATGTAATGATGATCTTGTTCCGGTGATAACATTTCGATTATGGGAGGAATGATGGAAGATAAAGATATTGTTCAAGATATTGAGGTAGTTAAAGAAGAAATGCAAGAAGAAGAAGGAAACGAAACGTCAGATGAAACGGTGTCAAAGCCAATGACTGAAGAAACTCGTAAAGCAATTGATACCTTTGTTAATTTTTCAATGTTTACTCAGAATGGTGAAGTTGGAAGGGTAGCTTTGAATGCTTCAAAGCTGTTTGAAAAAGAATTGTGCAAGTCACTGAAACAAACATCAATTTCCGACTTTTTTCATTTATAGTATATATTATATATACAAAAATATATATTTCACATAAGATTATATTGTTCTATATATATGTATGTAATATTTATATATCGAAGAACATTCGATAAGTCTCGAAATCTCATTAAGTTGGACATTTTCAAAATTTCCGACTTAATGAGTGTCGGACAATAAATATATACCCCTTCAGAGTCCGAGTTAACATGATTCTACTGTAACAGTGAATTAGATTAGCATTAAATATAAACTAAAAAGTAGTCTGTTAGCTCTAACTTTTTTTTCCTCAGGCATTTATTACAAACTTGATGCAATAACTTGCATGCGTTTATAAATATTATGATGTGTTTTTTTCTAGTATTCTTTAAAAGTTTTTAGTAATACCTTTTTCTTAAACCTTTAAATTTTGTTGTTTTTTTTTATTAGTTTTTTTTATAAATTTGTTTATTATTATTTTTATTTTGGCAAAATCCTATATCACTTTATATTACTTTTATTTCTATTGTATTTCCTCCAAAAAATATATATGTACAAATTGGAGCTTAAGTATTTTTTAGTTTAAAGTAGTTGATCTATATACAGCTGTAGGATGAGGAATTGAGTATAGGGTGAGTACTAGTTAATAAAAAACCACATAAATGAACCGCGTAAACCACATTATATCATGGCTCTCACACATTCACATTAGCTTGCTTTTACCTGAGATGAAAGTGGGGTAGAATTAACTTCCTTAAACACTTCTGTGACAAAAAATCCACTAAGGATTCTGTTACAATTTCCACTACACAGATAATTTGATTAAAGCATCTGTATTTTTTTTTATTGCATTTTTTTAGTATCTCCATGGCAACTTGTATTTTTATTATTAGCAATAATTATTTTTTACTATTATAAGCTACACTTATTTGTTGCAAAATAAAGTTAAATTTTTTACTGTAACTTTTAGACAGATTTTTTTCTTTTCCTGAAAATCAGTTCATTTTGTGTGTTTATTATTTATTCTCCTCTGAAAAGTTTTTCATGAGTATTGCATATTTTTCTATTGATTTTTCTTTCTTGGTCTAATTCAAGCAATCCAATTTACACAACATAAAACAGATAAATATGATAAAAAAATACTATTCAGTTAATATATTCTTAAGTATAAATAAAGTTACAGTTAAATCTTGACATCTCGAACTCTCAGGCAAAAATACTGGGAAAAAAGTTTGAGATATTGAGAGTTCAAGATGATTTCTCAAAAAGGCTCAAATGAGTGCACAAGTTTTATCTTTCAAGATATACATAGATACATTAGTATCTACACATGTGTCCTATATTATTCACTGATATTGAAGTTCATTTTAAAGGATCATATATTTCAAAAACTATTTAGGTGAAACAAATTTAAGTGGTAAACATGATATTGTTCGCCATGATTTACAGCCTGCTGATCAGTACAAATCTGTATGTTTAAAATTTTTTCATATGTAGTTTTATTATTGTTTTTGTTTCCAAATTTTTTTATTTTTTCTGTTTAATTGAAGTCTTTCCATTAAAGTTTAATGTTTGAAATATGATTTTTTTATCACTGCAGATGATTTTGGCTGGTTTAAAACCTGAAATTATTATGGAAATTGCATCAAGGGCTATTGCTTTCTGGACATATCAGGTTAGTAAAAAATAGTTGTTAAAATTCAACTTAGGAGAGCATATTTTTATATGTTTTTGATCTAAGTAAATTTAATAATAAATAATAATAAAAGTAATAATAAATGCTTATTTTTTTAACATGTTTTTGTTGTTTTTTATCTTTTGTTTTTTAAATATATTCATTATATAGAAAAGGAAAGCTTTGGGTGGTTTTGTTTCAGTTTCATGCTTACCATGAACTTGTTAAGTATAAAACTAATTATAAACAAAATCACCATTTTTAAAAATTATCATGTATCACATGTTAAATGTGGTACGTATTTTAAATCTTTTTTTTTTCTTTTTTCAGTTTATATAAGACTGTTATTATGATATTAACAGCAAGCAACCTGTAATACAGGTTATAGTAAATTTATTTATCTGATTAAGCAAAAATTATTCTGATTTAGCATATAAGGGTTTGGGTGTAGAATAGATGAAAATTAAAATAAAAAAAATTTAATTTATTATAGTAACACAATCGACATTTACAATAATAATATCGCTTGGTATTAAATGCTGCCATGTAATGCCAATATATAATAACACTGCTTGGCTGGCTAGTGTGGATTTTTCGTGCAAAAAATAAAACAAAGAATTGAAAAAGGTCTTTAGTCAAAATCAAATCTCTGATCAAAAAATTTTTGTTCAAGCCTAAACAATATAGTATCCAAAAGTATTGACATTAGAAACCACTTAAACTTATTAAAAATAATTACCAATTGAAAACTATTCGAAAACTATTAAAATGCCATAAAAGAAAATAACGCAATTCAATTAAAGCTTCCAGTAATATCTATAATCGTTTCATAACTTAATAACTTAATCAATCAACTAAAACTTAACTCAACACATTTGTTAAGTAATTCAACATAAAACATGACAACAAAAATACAAAATATAAAGAAAGTACAAAGAATATCTTATAACATACAAATTATGAAACAGAAAATATTAAAACTATAAATTAAAAACATTAGAAATTATAATATTATTTATAAAACATTTCTGCCTACCATACATAGATGGCATGTTTATTCATTTTGAAAAAAAATATATTAAATTTAAAAATTAAAGATTATAGTGACTTCAATTGCTATTGTTGCTTCTATTGTTAATCCAAGTTAAGTTAAGTTTACAACTAAAATTGAGCAACCTGTTTGATCATGTGAGCAAAAATCTATATATATGCTGCATTCTAAAGTTCACATTTGGAGAAGGATCCTAGATATACAGTTTGAAGATTATCTTTATCTGGTCTAAGATTACCAACACAATGAAAAACTTGATTATATATTCTAAAACTTGAATTAATCTGTAAAATTTGAATTAATCTGTAAAAAAAAAAATGTGGTAGTGGTGTAGTAGTAGTGCAATCGCTTTGTAAGTTAGAAGTTCTGAGTTGGTACCCAATCTCATCTCTGGTAGTGCCACACTTAACTTGCTTTTTAGTGCACTTTTACTTATTTCTCCTGTTATCCATAAAATTTATCTAAAGCAAGGAGAAAAAAAAAATAATGATAATAATGCAAGGAAATTTATTAAATAGGGCTTTATCTACATCTCTATCAATCTTGTCTAACTTTTTAGAATCTATTAATAATCATATTGCTTGGGTTTATCATATTTATACTAATAAGCATACTCTAATCACTGTATGGTTTATACTTGGTTTTAATTCCAATTTTTATAAAAATGAAAATTTTTAAGTAACTAAAAAAACTCTAAAAATTCTAAACATTAATATACCTAGAAAGTAAAGTCTAGAAATTCTAGTTATAGAGAACTAAATGAAATCCTAATAACAAATAACTATTTGCAAAAGTACTAGATGACCCATTTTAGTGCTTTGTTTAAACAATGATAAAAACACTTTTATTAAATGATTGAAGATTTTAAATATATTTTAAATTAAAAAAAATCACTAAATGTTAAATTTGACAAACTAATAATATCTACATTTTTTCCTTTAAGATAATCTAAAAAATTAAACATAAAACTTATATCATCAAAATTAAATTTATTGTTTTGTGCAACAGCCATATAAAACCTAAAACTTATTTAATTATGAAAATATTTATAAAATTTAAACTTACTCTCACTTCTTCATTATTTTTGTCTTCAACTAAACAAAAAAATAAAAATTAATTACAATCTTTCCATTTAGTTAGATTTAATTTAAATGGATTGAATTAAAATTATCATATAATACTTACATTGAATTTAGAAAAAGGAAAAAACTGCAAATTCTATAACAAAATTTAACTTTAAAACAATTCAGTGTCTAAAAAAACAAATAGCAAAAGATAGAAGAATAGAAATGGAAAAATAGATAAGATAAAAGCAGTTTAAACAAGCAAACCTTTGTCATTATTAGACTTTGATTTTTCTTCATTATTAGATTTTGATTCATTTATTCTCACAAATTTATAAGAATAAGTAATAATAAAGTATCAATAAAACAATAAAGCCAACAGAAAAGCAAAAAAAAAAAAATGCAAACATTTTAAAAGATTAAGTACAAATAAAAATATAGATAATGTTTTGATTAGTTATATAAAAGTAATAATTATAAGTATAATTAAACAGAATTTACTTGCATTTTAAAAGATTTTCTTGCAAAACCACATGCTAAAATTGTTTCATTTACAAAATAATTAAGTCTTATAGTTATCAATGTAGTAAACACAAATTGTTGAGTGTAAGGATCATTTTATGGTGATGTTAATATTATATACAAAAGATCAGGAACTAACATCACCGTAAAAGAAAGCAACATGTATAATGTTAATTGCTGCTCTTTCAAAATTAATAAAACGATATAATTTTAAGATTTTGAGCCAAGTCAATGGGGAATAAATGGGTGTGTAGTAGTAGTAGTTTCCTTATAAACAGGAGGGTCAAAAGTTGTGAAAAGTAAAAAAGTAAAGTTTTCTACTTAGTTTCATAAATTTAAATCTACAATGTAGAGACTTATGTTTTTACAATTTTATTTTATGAATTAGTTTTTTGTTTAACACTTTAAAGGAAAGAAAAAAATGATTTTGTTACAGTAACATATGTTGTAAAATTATTTTTAATTTCTTTAAAATTAATAAACAGGGAGAGGGGATGGGGTTCCTAATAAGCTCTAGAGGCCTGGAAAGACACTGAAAAATTAATAAACAAGTGTGCCATGATGCCATTGTAAATACAGGATTACTTGTAATAAATCCTTGTTTATTTACCTAGAAGATGCATAGTTTTTTTAATTGACGTAACGAAGAGATTGCAGATGTACTTTGCTTTTTGGTGATTAGCTTTTCAGAATTGGTTGTAAACACATTATATACTAATGAGAAAATATGTTATAGGTTTAGATGGAAATGCTAACATATTTCTTTCCTTGTTAGATGTTTTGAAGTAGGATGTTACCTTTACTGTTAATAACTGTTGTAATAAATTATATTATATATTACACTGTTCTTATATTGAAAATGTATTTTTTATTGTTTTGATATTAATCAAATAAAATAAAGAACATTAAAATTAAAAAAAAAGTTTGAACAGAAATGGAAATTAAAAATGCACTAGTGGTGTAATGAGCACTTTTTAAGAGAACTAAGTAGTTCAAAACCCAAGTATGGAACTACCACGGAATCACATTCCTGGTAGTATCACGCTCCACTTGTTTCTCTTTGCAGCAGTTTTTTTAACAAGACTTTTGTTTAGAGTAGCAATAGGATTGAGAGTAACAGTAATTAACAACAAACAAACAAAAGTTCCATTAAAAATATTTTGAAATTTGTTGTGTCTTAGAATTAAAATTTGTTAGTGAGTAACGTAAATATCATAAACAAATGAAATACGAGTATATTAAACTTTTTTTAAACCCATTGAAATATGAGTATATTACACTTTTTTTAATAAAGTACATATCTTAACTCTGGTTTAATGCATTATAATCATTGTATCTATTTCTTACTTATTGCTTGATACTCTAAATAAACAAATGCAAATAAGATAAAAGTATTTTTGTTTTGTAATTTTTAGTCGCATCAGGAAAAGTTGTTTCATGAGTATTCTTCAAATAAAAACAAAGAATCAAGAAATAAACTTGAACACTACTATGAACAACTTGTTAACAAATTGCAAGCAGAAATCAAGTGTATCTTTTCATATCTTTTCATATATCTTTTCATCTTTTGATGATGTTTACTATAATTGTTGCAACTTAATTAATTTACTTTACTAAAATAAAATCACACAAAATTTAACATTTAAAAAGGTTGTGTATTGTTTTCATAATGTGTGGTTTTAGAGATTTTGTTTTTTCTGTTTGTTTTAATAAATAATTTTCAGTTTAAGTAATAAATATCAGCAGATAAAAAGCTTCAAATTAAATGTACTAGAAAATCAAGACTAGGGTTGAGAATTAGCGCTGATGTTTAAGGAAAAAAAAAATTTTAAAAAGCACAAAGGATGTTAACAGCAATAACAGTGATAATAAGATGGCTCAAGACAGTGATGAGCCGTGTAAGAATGAATATTGTTAGGATGACAAAAAAATTCCTTGATTGAGCAGTGAGCATATAAAAGTTTGAGAAGTGTTTGTAGAAGAGAGAAAGAAACTTTTCCAGAAATTACAGAAAAAGTATATTTTTCAGATAACTGTATCAGTATTCAAGTAAGCCATACTTGAGAAGCAATTTAAGAGCTGTTACTTTTGGATTAAGGTTTTTTTTTGAAATGCATGAGTTAATATAAAACTAAATCTATAATTAAAATTATAATCCTACTTAAGAGATATATTTGTAAAAAAAAAGTATTATGAAAAACTAAAAACATATTATCATACTGATATCAATGGTAAAATGATATTTTAAATAATTATGCTGTTTATAACATAAATAGTCAACGTTTAGAGAAGAAACACAATATTACTGGAAGAAAAAAAGCGTTTTTCTTCTTGGAAGATTTGTTTTTTTTTTCAAATATAAAATATTTCAATTAAAGAGCAAATATAAATGTGGATATATTATATATAAATAATATTTATATATAGGGGAGAGTCGCCCATTATGGACCGTCCCCTTTTATGGACCACCGATGAAACAAATAAATGCGATTTTATTTTTAAATTTTGGAAACGTAGCATTAAAGAGTGACTTCCGTTCCGTTAAATCGCATTTCAATGATGGCGGTCAGCAAGATTACTTCAAAAAGGTAAGTTAGTATTTTATTTGGTTATTTTTTTCTAAAAGTACACTTGCTTTTTTTTGTGTGTCATTCTACAAATAAATGTACCAGGACAATGCTTCTATGCTAAATGGAAAGCTTTTTCATTTCATTTCTTACTAAATACAAGCGTGTTGCTCCAAATGACATCGTTTTGGTTTTATTTAGTAAAATTAGATGCCCATGTGGTTCTCCCAATATGGACCAACTGCTGTCCCTAAAATGGACCAGTGGTTCAAGATGGGAAACTGTAGTCCATATTGGGGAACATAAGTTCTTATTCTCTTGGATGTTATTATTTTATCATAGGCTATTAATAAATTAAATTATCTTAATCTTATGTTTTATTTTAATCTTTGATTATTATTAGTATTTGAAATTTGACTAGACTATAGCCAGACTATAGAATCTATAATAGATTATAATTATTTAATTATAGTAATTATAGATCTACTAAGTATTTAATATTACTATAATTGACCTATTAAATTTAAATTAGATAATTATATAATAATATAAGTTAAGATATAATTATAAGGCTAAGGGTCTAAAAATAATTAAGAATCATTATTAATATTATAGTATTATTATAGTTATAGGCTATAGGCCTAATAATTAAAATTAAATTAATAATAATAATAATAATAGCCTATTAATAATAATAAATAATGATAAATATTTATTAAGTATTATATTTATAGTGGTAGATTGTAGTGGGTAAATTTAGACATTTATTTTTAAAATTTTGCCCTGTCCTACAATTTATTTCAATCTTTTTTTTTTAATCAGGGGCTGCTGGACTAATGATGATTTTCAATGTGCTATTGAGGCGTACAGAAATGGTGATATTGGCTTGAACAAATGTGCAGCCACATACGGTATCCCCAAAGCAACTCTAAAGAGGCATTTTGATAATGCTAACAAGTTTGCTAACGGCTTTAAAAAGCTAGGCAGAAGTACTATCCTTCCTGCGGATGTTGAGCTAGAAATACACAACCTAGTTTTAAAATTGGAGGCCATGTTTTTCGGAATGTCGAGGAAAGATTTAATGACTCTGGCATTTGAAGTTGCAGAACACAAGGGTTTAAATCACCCATTCAATAAGGATAAAGGTCAAGCTGGGAAAAAGTGGTATTACAAATTTTTAACCAGGTTCCCTGACCTCTGCCTCCGCCAACCAGAAGCTACTTCCATGTCGCGAGCCAGCGGCTTCAACCTGGGGGATGTTGACAGGTTTTTTAATTTACCAGAAAATTTAATAAAAGATCATTGCCTCAAGGCCAATAACATTTACAATATTGATGAATCTGGTATTTCAACCGTGCAAAAGAAATGCCAGCGCGTACTTGGCCTAAAAGGCAAAAAACAGATAGGTAGCATAGCCAATGCAGAAAGGGGTGTTAACACAACAGTTGTCTGTTGCGTAAATGCTGGTGGAACACATTATGTTCCACCAATGATTATATTCAAAAGAAAACAGGTTCCTGATGAACTGGGAGATGGTGCACCAGAAGGCAGCATTGTAACATGTTCTGATTCAGGATGGATAAATTCTGAACTTTTCGTACAGTGGATGAGAATGTTCATCAGTCATGTGAAGCCAACAAAAGATGATAAGGTTTTACTTATTTTAGATGGCCACAAATCCCATACTAAAAATCTTGAGACCATTCAGCTTGCCATTGACAACAATGTCATAATGTTGTCACTTCCACCTCACACAACACACAAACTGCAGCCTCTGGATAAAGCTTTTTTTAAGCCCCTTCAAGTCTACTACAACCAGGTGGAAAAATGGCTGAGACTAAATCCAGGACGTTCAGTGAGTTCATATCAGGTGACCAATCTTTTTCATCTGGCATATGCAAAGGCTGCTACCATGTCAACAGCAATTAATGGTTTTGCATCGTGTGGAATTTGGCCATGCTCACAAGATGTTTTTGAACCTCAAGATTATGCGCCATCATTCGCTTCTCAAGCAGGAAACCGCGAGACCATGCTGTCTTCACCACTTACATCAGGGACATTACCAGCACAAGCCCAGGAAGCTTCGATACCAGCATTGGTATGTGTAACTAGACCAGCACAAGACCAGGAGGGTGTGCCACCACTTCCAGGCATAATGGATGAGGTGGCTCCAAAACCAACAACTTATGTGACCCACCCAGTGTCACTGGCTGTTGAAACGTCCCATTCCAAAACAGTTCTGCCACAGGTGCTGGAAAATTTTTTGCTCATCCCAATTTACTCTGATGGGAAATGTTTCAACACCAGATCTTCAGTCAGCTCAGCAATTAAACGGCAAGCTGGTCAGTCTACTGCTTCATCTGAAGGAAACTGCTATGGCTGACTCACTTTGTAATCAGCTTGTTAGCCATTTGATATCTAATTTGGAAATATTGTCTGTTGACATGCACAGGGATGTCTTAAATGCTGACCAACCCCAGCATCTTCACTTTAACTTGTTAGAAGAGCGTATTGCTCACATTGCCAAACCAGACTCGTTTGTGGGAGAATGGGAGATAAATCAGATCTCCTGTCTTCTGAAAACAAAAATTGTGATTCACAATGCAAACAGGAATGTGCTGATGTATGGTGAAGAACATAGTGGTAACCCCATCACAGTGAAGTACACCATGTTTGAAAATAACTCTGGGCACTATGAGGCACTAATTTTTTACATCCGGGCTTTGTCTCCAATTTAGAGACTGGTCCCTGTTCTTCCCCCAAAGGGTGCAGGCAAAAGGAAGTGTTGCAAAGAACAGTCAGAAATTCTTACTTCAAGTCCATATAAAAAGCTGTTCCTACAGGAAAGTCCAAAAACAAACACAAAAGTTAAAAAGTCCAAAAACACAAAAATAATTAAAGAAAAAGTAGTAAAGAAATGTAAGAAACCCAAAATGAATTCAACAACTAGTACCAGTATTTTAAATGAAAGTTCATGGCTTTGTTTTATGTGTGGAGAATGTAACATAGAAAATATGATATGCTGTCGATCCTGCAAAAGATGGGCACATGAAGAATGCGCAGGAACTTCAGATTGTGACTTTATTTGTGAACTTTGTAAATAAATTTTGAAATATTATTACACATCAGTATTCATGTTTTTGTGTGTGCTAAATTTTAAAATAGTAAAACACTTTATAAATAAAACTAAGTGTATGCATACATGTGCATGAGACTGGTAGAATTAGAATCAAATAAATGGTGGCTGGCTTAAACTTAATAACTTTTTTTTTTTTTTTTACGAAAAGGACATCTAAAAACCTGTTAAAAATTAGAAGCTTACATACTCTTGAGTATTTATATTCTAATAATTCTATCTTTAGTGTGTATATAATTTGTTTAAATGACCAAGTCAAACCGTTTATAACTAGTCCATAATAGGAACCTCAATGGTCCATATTTGGAGCACAAGCTTAAAGTACCCCCAATATGGACCACTTACGTTTTTGACATATTTTATAATTATTAATAAATCAACCACTACAAGCTTCATATAATATGTTCAGCTGAAGGTAAAAAGTGGTTTACAATATAAAAGTTAACTATTTAAGCAAAAGTGAGTGAATTATACACTCTGCAACAAAAGTGGTCCATTATCGGCGACTCTCCCCTATGAATATAGATAAAAAGAAAAATTTTTCCTTAATTTTTTTAATTAAGCTGTGAAAGTGGACTTAACATGTAAGGTTTTTTAATAAAGCAAGTAAAATAAAAATTTAATAGGTGTTCTGAAATAATATTTTGAACAACAATTTTTAATAGCAAAAATGAAAGAGCTTTCAGAGACGAAGCAAAGGTTCAATGAAATAAGTGAGCAACACCAGGAAAAATCTAGACAACATCAAAAATTGCAGGTGCTTTTTGTAATATGGTGTTTTAGTTCTGGTAGACAAATAATATAAATAAAAAATTATCTAATATACCTGGGAAATATCTCTTTTAAAAAAAAATAGCAATGTTTCTGGTGAGGAAAAAATGTATTTAATAAATACATTTTTTCAAAATTGTGTTTTTATTCAGCAATAAAGGAATATCAGCAATATTGAAACATTAGCTGTAAACTATTATCACAATCAATAGTTATGCTGACAATAGTAGCATTAATAATAATAGTTATAATGTTAATAGTTTTATAAATAATATAATAATTATAAAGTATATTAGTAATTACTATAATAGTAACAATGATAAAAGTAATAATATAATGATATTAACAGTAGTAGTAGCAATTCAACATAGGGTGACACGCATGCAATAAAAGACTAGTTATGAACTTAGATGTAAAAAAATTAACATCACCCCATTAGATCGTAGATGTGAGCGTGACAATATGATTCTGCAATATAAAATATCACATAATATACATATATCAATAATATAAAATAGATCAAACCACAAATAGTTATTCCAGCTCGTGCTATTCAAACTTGATCACAACTAAGACAGGAAATAATAAGAAATTATCAGACATCACATTTTAACTAATTGTATTGTCTCTAAATGGAATGATCTCCCCAGCAAAAACCAAAGATGTAAAATTGTTCAGGGTATTGCTTGACAATTTTGACAATTAATCAGCAAAACTACCACAGGTTGTCATCTACTGTTGACATGCTCTACACTATTTAACCTTTCTTTAAATGTGCTGCAGATTTTCATTTTGCTACACTACTACTACTACTACTACTACTACTACTACTACTACTACTACTACTACTACTACTACTACTACTACTACTAGCAATGATAATAATAGTAATGATAATGAGTGATGATGAAAATAAAATTAATTTCCTGTAATAAAGATTAGAATAATAAAGTCAATTTTATAAATAGTTCAGATTATAAATAATAGATTATAAATAGAGTTCAGATAAAGTCAAAGTTATAAATAATAAGTAGCAATAAGATTGTTGATTGGTTGATACATGTTATTTTTTTAATGTAAATGTAGATACTTAAAAAATATTGACATACATCGAGTTTTGTGCAATAGTTTACAGTTTTAAGCATGTGTGTAAATTGGCAGGGTGTAAGTTTGTAGAGTGTAAATTATATTTTTATTTATTTTGTTTACTCTATTTGTTTTTTTATTTTTTCTGTAATAATTTTTTATTTTGTTTATTTATTTGTAAAGTGTTTTTATTTGTAAAACTTACTTTTGTTTGTAAAGCTTTATATTTGTATTGCTTTTTTGGATTTTAGATTATGTATGACACACTAAGAAGGTAATTTTATTATTTCATTTGTTTTCTTTATGATAATTTATAAGTGTTGTGTTTGTTTGTTTGTTTATGCATTCAGATATGTTTATTTTGACTGTTAAGATGCATCTATTTTTCACTATTAGGCATTTCTCTCTATAAAAGTACAAATTAATTGAAAGCATTTGCAAGTTTAACTGAAAAATGGCATAATTTTAAATCTATATATGGAACTGTGCTCTGAACAATCAACTTTAATAGCAAACGTACCTTATGGCAAACTTTGTTTAAAATGGAGATAGTCTTATGGGAATGATCCTAATAGTATGTCATGTGTAGGCTGAATAGTTTTAAAAATAGATAATGCCCAAATAAGTTTTTTTTAAGTGTGAACTAGATTGTTTAAATTATAATCAAAGTTATAAATTATAATAAAAATTATTAAATTATAATTAAAATTATAAATTATTATTTAAATTGTAATTATATTATTTTTTTTAATTGTGAACTAGATTGTTTAAATTATTACACATTGTTTAAATAAGCTGGCAGAATTGTTTTTTTGTTTAATTGATGCAACTGTGAAATAGTTTAAGAATGAGCCTGTATACCTTTTACAAGATTGCATCAACATATAGTTTAAAAGGGTAATTGTACAGTTATGTGGCCCTAAATAATTTTATTTTTTCACTTATTGCTCTCTTTTCAATGGAGACTTTTTAAACATATTTATTAAAATAATAAAAGAAAAAAGATTGCTGCCCCATGCCAAACCTTCAGTCGATGTAGCAGCATACTCCCTTGCAGCAGCAGGCTTAAAGATAGTTGATGTATTTACTGAAGCCAAAAAGTATTCCTTTCGTTTAAGATATCTCCACTGATGAGAGCGCAAAAAAAACTGTATTATCTTATTTTTATACTTGTTTTTTTTATAAAATAATGCTAGAGTTTGTAAAATTTAATGAACTGTAAAGTCTTTTACTGGCTAAAAGTCAGTAGTAGCTTACCTAGGTTTCTTCCTATGCTAGTTTATGTGGGTTTGAACTTAGAGTGGTTTGCACAGATTAAATTTGGTAAAAATGTTTAATCCAGATCGTGCTTATGTATTAGTTAGTATTTAGACTGAAGCACATTTTCTGTACCTACTTGCATTTAACCACATTACATACATACATGTTGTTATTAACAAAAACATCACATATGCACCATTTTACCTAAATTAAGATTTTATTATAAATGTAAAATAATGTCAAAAAAAAAAATCTTTAAAATAAAATTGTTTAATTAAAATAATAAATGTCTCTATTATTATAAACACCTTTTGTGTCAAACAAATTTTAAAAATTTTAAATTTCTCAAAAAAGGTTTTGCAGTTTTATTGACATTTTTATCTTAAACTTTTTATTTTTGTTTTACATACATTTATTAAAATATATACATTTATTAAAATATATATGTTATACGTTTAGACGTTCAATAAATCCTGCTGCTTTGGAAGAAGTTCCCCCTAAACCAGCCATTCCCACTTCAAAAAGCAGTCAATTTCAAATTCCTTTTGGCTCTGCCTCATTTGGTAATTAAAATATTTAATATTTATTTTATTATAAGTGAATGTTTTTAGTCTAACTTTGTGATATGGTCGTCGTAATATATTGGAAATTATTCTTTAAAAATATTGATTTCTCTTCTAATGAATATAATAGTCATGAAGAAAAATTTATGTATGCTAAATTTTAACATTTTCAAAACTAAACATTTTTCAAGAATACCATTGTTCAGGAATTTATCTCAAACTTCATTAGCCTGTTATTACACCAATGCAACATCCTTAAACAATAAAATCCATGAGCTTCAATCCATTCAACTCAAATAATCTCAAAACTGAATTAAGTTTTATCAATATTCAAATTGTAAATTTTTTCCAACATCTAAATTTCCTGTCAAGTCATAAAAAAATTGAAGAATTGTCAATGATCAATTTATTATTTACTAGCAGTATCACGCATGGACATTCTAGTAATAACAATATGGAAATATGCAACTCAAAACAATTCAACAGCTGTTTTTAACAGCCATCACAGCTGTGCCAAATTTGATTATGCGAATTTTAGCTTGCACAAATTAGGTGCAACTAGTTACTTTATGGAAATTAGGCAAAATACTTCGAAATATTGGAGAATTTGTATGATGTTTTTCAAATTAGCTGAAGTTAGAAAGAAAATATAATATCAGCTGAAGTTAGAGAGCAAATATAATATCAGCTGAAGTTAGATAGCAAATATAGTATCAGCTGAAGTTAGATAGCAAATATAATATCAGCTGAAGTTAGATAGCAAATTTAACATCAGCTGACGTTAGATAGCAAAAATATAAAATTAAGTCAACTATCATTATTGAAGTTGGAAATAAAGTCTTTTTTATTCAATTTCTATTTTAGTTATAATATATTTCCATTATCTCTGGCTTAAAGTGCTAAAGAATGCACCAAAGAGAAAAGCAAATAACTTTAAACCAACATGTTCAAAAGAATGCAGGGAACAGCTGGTTTCTCGTACTGCTTTTGGAATAGTCTTGAAATTGGTTTTGGCCAATTTCAAGAAATTGGTTTTGGCCAATTTCAAGACTATTCCAGAAGTTTAGTACATTTTGGCTAACATCACCATCTAGTTAACAACATGCTCCGCATCGCCAATAAAAGCTGATATACAAATAATTGCAAAATATTTGGAGCAGCTTTGGAATATGAAATTTAGCTTGCCATCATCTATACACCATACCATAAAGTTTATTGCACTTACTTTATTAAGAATGTAAAACTTAATTTTAAGAATAATGTCAAACTTAATGATAGATGGAATAGATAGGTACTCAAAGGTACTCAAAGGTACTCAAAGGTATATAGAAAAAGATAGAGATCCATAAAAGGGTAATACCTAAAAAGTCTTGCTATTCACCATCACATACATCACCTATCCAGAGCTGAAATCCCAAAGAAGTTGAAAGAATTTGTGAAAGCTTAAAAATATGTTTGAAGAAAAAATCTAATACCGATTTTCTTATGCCATTTGAAATCTTTGACAAGAAAATTGAAATGAAAATCTATTATGACCATAAAATGACTTGAAGAAAAAGCTGTGTATTAACTGGCCACACAGTTGTTGAGCATGTATGTAAAGCAATTTTATACATGTTGCCCTTAAAATTACCCTTATCATTTGTGATACCTGTACTTTCAATACAAGTTTATATTATTTATTTTTACAAAGTTTATATTATTTATTTTTAGATATGGTTTAATAAATTATTTCATTTCAGATGGATCTAATGATCGTTCTGGTGAAATAATAGGAATTTTAAGGTCTGAGCAATTTAACAGACCTATTCTGTATTATGGGGTATAATGCACACATTTTGAACCTTATTTTCAAAAAAATTTAAAATTTAACTTTCTACATCAACAAAATTTTGTTCTTTAACTGATTCTAAGTTATAATAAATAAACTTAAAGAAAAGTATCAACAATTAAAAAAATTATATAATGCCTTGCATAAAACTTCTCATCCTTCTACTGTAAAAATTGGAAAGATGATTGTAAGCTATTGGCTAGGTTTGTCTCATGAAATTTTTTTTTTAACATCAATGATACGTATGCATTAGATAAAGCATTTTGTTAATTCTTTTTCTAGACTATGCATTGCCTTTAGGCAATACTTGAATACCAATATTTTATCCAGACTGGAGCTGCAAACAAAACAGCTGTGTTTAAACTCAGCAAGGCGAAACAGCAGAGCAATATATTACTTATTAGGCTTCTTTCATATCTCATTATGTTAGGTCACTTGCATGGTTTAAAATAAGGGAGGATTCTAACTAGACAAATCTGAAAGAAGCCACTAGAAGCCAATCTAGTTGCATTAATTGCATAGGGTAAAAATCTCATCCAAAAATATACATAAAAAAAATGAAGTAGCTGAGAGAGGTTTTCAAGCTATAAATATCCAATGCTTCAGGTTTAAAAAAAGATGGTCCATTCCTGAGGACTTTATTTAATTGTAATGTTAATTATAATATCTTACCAAAACTTTACAAATTTTGTTATATATTTATAGTTTTTATGTTTAATAAACTCAGTCTTAAAAAAAAAAGGATATATCGAACTTTTGTCTTATTTCTATAAAGTAGCTTTTTTTCGTCCTTATTTTAATTTATTGTTTTATTTTCTTAATTTAATTTTTTTTAATTTTAAAATGTTTAATTATTTTTATTAAGTGTGCTTTATAATTTAGAAATAGTTAAACATATTATTTTTGAAAAAAGTGATTTTATCATCACCCAGCTACTCAAGTCACATGATTCTATTATCAAAAAATGGTCAAAGTTTTTTTTTGGTTTTAAATCAAGTTCAATAGGGGCCATCCAAATAGTACATATGCATCTAAGGGGATTGGGCTGGGCGTCTTAAGTTAAGTAATTTGAATACAAGTGCGTATGGGGGTGGGGGGAGTGTCCAACAAATGTATGTACACTAGTGCAAAAAATTAAGGTAGCAGTTGAGGTTCACTTGCCCATTAATAAAAGGTTAACATCGCTTAGGCTCATGGCCTGTTAAGCTTATAAAGGTTGAGCAGCACAAAAAAAAAAGTGATCATGTTTGCATATGTGAATGGAATTGAAAGAGGGGGTTAGACCACCAAGCGTATAAAACTTACATGTGGTGGGGGGGGGGGGGAGAGGTCAACAGGTGTACATTCACTTTGAAAGTAATAATAAAACCAACTGAAGAGTTAAGAAATTAATATCGAATATCTTTTATTATTTGTTTTTCAAATCTTAAATAAAATTTAGAAATAAATAATAAAAGAAAGCTATCCATTAAAAGAAAAAAATTTTCTTAACAGAATATCCATCACAGGAATCATTTTTCACCATCCATTGTACTCTACATCTGTGAATATGTTTAAAAAATTGTTTATACAACTATATACGAAATTTAAGGGATGGTGTCTATTAACTTTGATGCTTTAAAATCCATATCCTGAAGGCTTTAAACAAAAATTTTGATATAGATGTATTCTCTGTAACTTGTAGAACAATAATAACGCTCATAATTTTTAACAGTTTTTTTTATAAGTTAGTCCTATTTGGAAAAAAGTACAGGTATTCCATAATAGACAACCAACTGCTCCTATGATGGCATTCCTTCAAAAAATTATGCAAACAATCCTTTTTTTTTTTTTAAATCAATAATAACACAGTATATCATTAAAAATCTGTAAAAATACTTTAAGTATGAATTTTTTTAATTTTTTTTATCTATGCCACACATAACCAATGAAATCAAGAGTTACATTTTTGACAGCAAATTCTGCAAATCTAAGGTTCTTTAGAATAAGATTGTGAAAAAGTTCTTTACAAAACAAACATTCTGTATCAGATACAAAATCAATTTTATTTTTACTTGTATTGTTTTCCTCATTGTAGTCTTTTTCGTTCTTCAAGTTTTTCAATTTTTAACAATTTTCCCATTTTAACTATAATCATGCTTTTTTCTTTTTTTATATTATCATTTTCTATTACTTTTTCTTTTAATTCTTGGATATTTGGAGAAGTATTTGCCCAGTTTTTCTCTTTTTCTTACTCTTTTAAATTCTGTTTTAGGAGTTGCTAAAGGCAAGAGAGAAAACTTTTGTATCCAAAATATTCGTCCATGTTGACACAGAAGTTTTAATGGAATCTGATGCAAGAGAACTTCTTTCTAAATGTGTTGATTTCTTAAGTTCTTGTGTTTTATCTAATGTGGAAAAGCTTCTTTCTTTGTTTTGTCCATGTTCATAACATTCTCAGCTTGTTTAAAAATATTTTTACTTGAATATTTTAATCATAATCTTTCAAAAACTGAAACTGAAACTTTTATTCAACTGATAAGAATTGAAAAACTGGAAAACTGTGAAAGAGCTTATTATCTTAAATTATGTAAAGAAAACTAAAACAAACAATATTAGACTCTGAAAGAAGTTTTAAAAAATCTAAATACCCTAACTATAGGCTAACCATGTTTTCACTAAGTTTAGAGCCAAAGATTATTTAATTTTTCATTAAGATCTTGAGGTTGAGTGACACTGCTGAAAAAAATCATCATCTTCCTTTGAATCTTCAGCTCTGGTACTGGTTACCTTAGTAAGTGACCGGGGCCCCGGCCCCATCTAAAAATAAGACATTTTTCCAAACCTGACCGTGGCAAAATTATAAGAAGTAGTAGAGGTTAATAGCCGCGGCTAGAAAAAAATTTATAATACTTAATATATTATAATTTTATGCTTAAATTTACTATTTATTAAATACATTTGTATATTTTTAAACTCTAATTTACTTCCAACAAGATTGCTAGCAACCACTATTAAGTTATTAGTTACTTTAAAATAGAGAATAAGTTAAAATACTAGAAAATGTAAAAACTAAAGACTTAAAAACTTCTAAGTTATATAAAAAAGGAAAACATAAAGATGGATAAGAGTTATAAGGTTTTTTTTGATGTTCAAGGAAAAAAACTGGTTTAATAATAGTTTTTTTAACACGAAGGGACAGATATAGTAAAAGGATGCAACTTGTTGAATAAAAAGCCAAGCAAGAATGAGTTTTGGTTTATTCCAATAGAGATAATAGCTCATTTGAGCATTGACCATGATTGTATTTGTAGAAAAAAGAAAGAAATGCAACCTTACAACAATGGGAGAGTGGCTCAAGCTTAGCAGATAAAGTAGGTCTAATTACATTCACAATGTGCTTTTAGACTTTGTCTTAGAGTTAGAGGGTTGTTATTCGTCAATATAGAAATGCCAACAACATTACAATATTTTTTTGCAGTAAATAAATGAGTTTTGTTGTTTAACAAAAATTATAGATTTTAAGTCCAGAATTTAAATCCATAAGCCACTGCAAGTCTTAGGCTGTTACAGAAGAGAGATAAGATTTAAAATCAGCTGCTTGTTCTAAGCAATTAAAAAGTGAAGATTTTTAGTCAGATAAGATTATAAAGTTGAATCGTCAGCAAATAGAGCCACTTTAGATTTCATGAAGATCGTTATTGTAGATAAGAAACAATAAGCAAAGATACAAAAGCAAAGATAGAAACTTTTGGTACCCTTAAAGTTACTTGAAATAAAGAAGAGGGTAGGCCTTCAAGAATAACTTTACTACAACAGTTAGAAAAAAATAATTTAATAACCTCAAAACCTTTATATAAAGAAACTAATAATAGAGTGAAGACTAATCGTAGGATACTTGGTCAAAGTGTTTTCTAGAGTTTTGAACAATTGAAGAGAGTTCACTTTTTTAATTCTATTCTAGAGCACAAATTTTATAAAAAGATATGCTTTTTCATTAATTTTTGTAAATACAGCTGAACTATAAGTAAAAATAATAAATTTGAATTTTTTTTGCTTTTTTTTGTTTTGTGTTTGTCTGGCGACTCTAAAAGTATAATCAAAATTACATCACCATCGCATTTAAGGTAGGACCAGTTCTTTCCTATTAAAAAAAGTTAATCTGTGTATTAACGTTTGAAATTAAAATTATGAAGGGTTTAAAATTCAAGCCAAAAATGGCTCCTCTGTGTTAGCACACCTTGTTTAGGAGTATTTTCATTTGTTCCCAAAAGCTGCAACAAGCAAAATGTGCCTCAACACGCACTATTACAAGACACTTAACAAAGAAACACAAAAAAGACGTTCTCAAATGTAATAACATCAATAAAAGTTAATAAACTAATAATTAAGTACATAAAAATGATATATTTGTTAAACCCAGTTGTTTTAAATCAAGGTAATCAGTTTGAGAACAAAATAAAAAGAAATAATGTAGATAGTATTGCAAATTAATCTTATTCAAAGATTATTTCAGCTTAGAGAGGTAGACTGATGTAGACAGCTTAGAGAAGTAGACTGAATGTTATTACAAGAGCCAAAAATGGTAACGATATTAGCAATTATAACAAAGAATTGACTCTAGCTAAAGAACTAAAAATGTTTTATTAAAACATGATTTTGGAATGCAATTGACGAGGGTGAAATTAGGTATGATTTTGTGAAAGAGTTCTCGAGTCTAGGATTGTTTTCACATACAAAAAGAAACTGGTTGCAGGATGATGCGTTGCATTTACTTTTTAAAAACAAATAAAAAGTCTCTATAAATAAATTAACAGTTTTGTACTTAACTTTTGTTTTCAATTTTAAATAAATAAAAACTATTAAAAAAATTTCGACTAAACTTTTTTTCTAAATAATTCGAAAGTGTTCAAGTTCGAACATTTAAAAAAAAGTTCAAATTGGCAGCCCTAGACAGGACTTTTTTACATTGGCTTCTTAGAATAATAAAAAGATACTTGTTCTTAAGAGAGATGTTCTTGTAATAAAGATGAAAAAAATGATTAACGTTTAATAAAGCAATTGCTTAAGATGGTAAATAATGTGGAGTAAAATGAGGGTTGACTTAAAATTGAAGAGAAATAATAAAAGCTTCCAAACTTTTATTCCAGAAGAAATAAAAGCTTCCAAGATGCACTTTATGCATAAATATTATGGATATAAACATATATGTTTGCTATTTATTTAGATGCTGGCATACAATATCCTTTCATTGTTATATAAACTTTAGTATTTATATGGTGTAGTATTTGCCGAAAGAGATGATTATCAGAGGGATGTGTGGTGTGACTCTAGCAAGACAAGAAAAGGAGGCATATTCTTAGACAGATTAGAAAAAACGTTGTATCGAACAATGTTTGTTACAAAAGATTAAAGTAATTTAGATACTAGCATGTAGAGAGGTAGCGGCTTCAGTAGAAAATGGTAGTGGTAGAAGTAAGGAAACTTGAAGAGAGTGCCTTACATATTGTATGAATGAGCTTTAGTTAAAAAAAATGCTTTAGATTTTTTATATTAGAGAAACAGAATAAAAGAGGAAGGCTAAAGCCTGATGGTTAATAGATAATCATCATCATCATCATTATAATGAAAATGATGATGATGATGATGATGATCATCATCATCATCATTATGAGGCTTTAGGTTCTTTTATGCTGTTGATGATGATGCTAATGATGATGATGATAATAATGATGATGATAATGATGATTATGATGATTATGATGATCACATTGATCATAATGATGTTTATATATGCATATATATACAAAATATAACATGAATTTGGAATTTTAAAAATATACTTAAGGATGTATAAATGCTTATGCAGCCCAGGTCACAAACCCAGCCCCAACTATATTTTATCAAACCCGACTCCGGCCTAATATAAACCCGGTCACTTACTAGGTTACCTCCTGAGAATTTTCAATCAGTGCATTTTCCACTACTGTCTCCATAGCTCTTTACACTTGAGGAACTTGGTTTGGATTGTATTTTTCCGGGCCAAAATAAACGAAACTTTGGTTGAAATACTGATGCCAGTTGACAATCTTGGTCTTTTCATAGTGAACCAAGATTGTCAACTGGCAATCTTGGTCTTTTAATAGTGAACCAAATCTTTTGAAAATTCCTGAGATCAAAGAGTTAACATGGGGAGCACAGTGCAATAAGCCCTTTTATTGAAAGTCCATCAACTTTAAAGATGTCGCTGCAATAGTTGGCAAATGAGTTTCTAAATATGTTTGGTTCTTACCTTGAACTTTATCCAAAGCGACATTTTCAGCAACATTTTCCATGACACTGACATATTCATTCAGGAACTGAATTTCCCAGTCTTGAAATGGAGAAAGCTTAAATTAAGTCATTATACGATGATCAGCTGGCCTATTAGCATCCAATAAGTTGTTTAACGCTTTAAGAGAGTCATATGTTGAGTTCCAGCGTGTTGCAATAGGAACAATCAATCTTCTCTTAAACTCGTCAGCATTGACATCTGCTGCCACAGTGCTTCTGCTCTGCTGATTCCAAAATGCTTTGCAAAGACTTTCATGTAAGCTGACTTAAAACCAGAACTCTCGAGAGCTTTTGTAGAATCAACACTTGCAGCAGAACATAAAATACTTCTCCACTAATGGCCAAGAGTTTTGCTTTTCTTTATCAGGATTATTTATTTTGAAACGTATTTTATTTAAAGAATAAAAGATCATCTGCAAGAATTGATACGTTAGAGTATATTTTAAAAATGAATAAGTAAATGTAAGTTCCTAAAATTAAACATTTTCTTTAAAATTAAAAAAGATTTATTGAATTAGTTTACATTAAAATGAATGGATGCACATTGCATGTATTGTAATTTTATACACCTGTCCTATAATCACATACGTATGCCAACATGCGCAACTTGTCAATATGTCATTATAGGAAAAAGACACCATTTTTCTTTAAACAAGCTGTGCCTGCCTTGTTAAAAAAAATTCTTTAAATAAGTAGTCAAATTAATACACAAAACTGTAGAGGAAATGCAAAACAATTTCATTTCTGCAAGATAAAGAATAAAATCATCTGAAATAAATAAAGGAATTAAACTATATCACCGTAACCAAAATTTGATTTTTTTTAATTATGAGAACTATATTTGCGCAAAAGGTACGTTTTTTCATAAAAAGTAAAATACAAATGTTGCTTTAGTAAATGTAGTCACTTTTCACCTAAAACAATGTTTGTGGAAATATGACTAGTATGGTATCATAAACTCCATGTTATCGTAGGTACCTTTCCCTTATATAAAGTTACCAGGTGATTACACACTCTTGCTTATAATTACAAAAATTAAAAATTTTTATATATAGACATTTATATTTAATTGATTTTAATAGTAATTTTTTTAAACCTCAACAATAAATAATTATTTTAATGTTTTTTTTTATTGATTTTTTTTTTTATATTTGTTAAATTTTTTATAGTTAAAACTATTTTGATATATTTTTTTATTGATTGAAATGCTAATTTTAGGAAAATTTAAAAATAAATTTAAATAACTGTTCAAGAAATTAACCACCCTCCGCTCTCTCTCTCTCTCTCTCTCTCTCTCTCTCTCTCTCTCTCTCTCTCTCTCTCTCTCTCTCTCTCTCTCTTTATCTCTCTTTCCTCGTCTTTTTAGTACCTAATACGTTTCCGAGATTTTTATATAGTTTGGCAGTCATATATGTCTTCAATAATTTTAAAATAATAGGATGTGAGGGGTAAAAACTCACAGCATGTTTCTTAAAGTAAAAAATAAATTTAGCTCAAATAGCTATCGTAACATTATTACAGTTAATGCATGATTAGCGCCAACGCATTTTTAGGTTCAAATCGACATTCTCAATCTTCTATAATCGAAATGCCTAAGAACCAAAAGGTTGTGAGCTGCCATAACTCTCCTATTCACGTCGAGGGTATGCTGTAAATTTTATATGCTTCGATTTTTAATAAAGTTTTTATAAACTTCAAAACCATCTTTATCCGATTTAGGAGAAAGTTTTGTTTTAAGACCCTATCCTACTCCAGTTGCTCATCAAGAAACTGAAGAAAATTTTAGTACTCGTTTTACGTTACACATGAACACACCAAACTCAAAGTAAAATCACTATATGCTTAATTTAGTTTTGAGTTTTTTCATATATTAGTAATAAATTATATTTATAGCAATCTATTTGCAATTAATTGTAATAATTTAAACAATTTGATAAGTTTATTTGTTTATAGACAATTCTCCAAATTATATGTTAAGAGTTTTTATAAAAATATTGTGTTAAAAAAAATAGTTAAAACTGAAAAATTGTGTTTGTTTTTTTTTAATGCTTTAATACTTAACTTTTTTCATGAAGAAACTTTTTAATTCAGTTCGTGTCAAAAATATTTTTACACAACATTTATTGTTTGTATGTGCATAAGGTGTATTTCTATGTATTTTATTATCACCTAAGTATGTATATATAAACTGTGTTTAAACTGGACCTCAAATAATGAAACGAACCAATTTTATGCACTTGAAATAGTATATGTGTTAATGTTATAGTTGTTTGAGTAATTTTGTTTGAATTATGAGGAAGCAAACGCTAAGTGTTAGAGATAACGGGTATAACGTGCAAAAATAAGTGCTACCGCGCGGAAAAAACTGCCAACTCGTTAAAAAAAAAGTTATATATTTTATGAATAAATCTTAGATGGCAAGTTCTTTTTAAACTTTTCAATTTGCTTTTATTCAATTTATAGAAGGTAGATAGACAAATGTCGGTTCAAGAAATGAACAAATTGGTGATATTTATACAATAAAAATCTCTCGTTGGTAACAACTTGAGGTGATAGTTACGACAAACATTTATAAAAATTACGACAGTTACGAAAAATAAATGTTACAAACATTTATAAAAATTACAACAGTTACTTAAGATGATAGTTACGACAAACATAATAAAAAATTTTCAGTTATTATAATATCATATAATATATTTAAGATTTTTAAATAAGAATCATCTTGTTGCAGTAATGGATTTTACTTTAGGGGGTAAAGACTTTTTAATCACATATATACAAAGGTATGGTGTAATTGTAAGTGGAGGCCGCTAGATGCTCTATCAAACCGGATAGTTTAGTTCGGGGATAATTCTTTATTGGAAATAACTGGAGATGTCGCTTAAGATTGAAGTTTTTCCCCGACTTTATTTGAGAGCATTTGTGGGGTAAACCTTTTCCGAAAGCGCAGAGGCATGTGCTTCAACTTACATTTGGTTTTTTCTCGATGGTGGTTTGCTCTTCAAGAGAATGTTTTTCTTGTAGCTTTGAACGACCAGTTTGGCAAATTAGGGCATCGTGCCTCTTGTTTCAGGTCTCACTTGTATTGAATTGAAATTAAACAAAAGATGTATAACTTCTTTCCTCTCTTGTTTCCAACGCAAAATTGTTCTACACAATTCGCAGAGTCCTTGTGGCAGGGGCGGCGCCAGCATTTTTTGGTCTTTGAGATTTTCCAGATATGGAGCAAACTCCAAACGTTTATATGTTTATACTTATGTCAAATAAGTTTGCTTTGCAAAAAATTGATGATTGGAGCTTGGGAACAAAAAAGTCCCAAAACTTTAGCCCCCCTGCCCCAAACGTGAGAGCAACAAGTTAATGAAATATTTTTTGTACTATTTTCAACTAGACTTATTCATCGATAAATTTAAGTTTCATAGTATTATCTCTTAGCGTTCAAAAATTATGGCCATATAAAATTTGCAACCCCCTCAAATTGAGGAAGGTTTAAACTTTATATGGTCATAATTTTTGAAAGCTAAAATATTTTCTATGAAATTTAAAGTTTATCGATGAATATAAGTCTAGTTGAAAATAGTGCAAAAAATATTTCATCAACTTGTTGCTCTCACGTTTGGGGCAGGGGGAGGGGCAACATTTTGGGGCTTTTTTGTTCCCAAACTCCAATTTTTTGCAAAGCATCGTTATTTGACATAAATATAAACATAAATGTTTGGAGTTTGCTCTGTCTGGAAGTTAGCTATCTCAAAGATCAAAAAATGCTGATCCAGCCCCTGCCTTGTGGAACGCGAGAATCACTGGTATCGATCTTTGTCTGGTACAGATGTCTTAAATATTTTTTCAGACAGAGCAAGCACACGAATTTTCAACTTTCATTATGAATCTTTGCTTGATTTGGCCTTGTGGCAGTTAACTAAATCCAACTTTGTTAAATCAACCTAACCCTTTTACAAAATTTAACCTGAATTTATATTGGATAACCCATTAACATACCTACATACCATACCATACCTTTTTAATTTCTTAATTAAAATAAATTAATGACACTTGTCATATTTATTGACAATTTAGA
This sequence comes from Hydra vulgaris, assembly GCF_038396675.1. NCBI lineage: Eukaryota > Metazoa > Cnidaria > Hydrozoa > Anthoathecata > Hydridae > Hydra > Hydra vulgaris. Next base: position 33,715,682 of record NC_088921.1, read on the forward strand.
AGAGATATTATTTGATGACATATTCATACAAAAGATTTTTTACTGCTCTTCATAGGATCATTTTTCTTTTCATAAGATTTTCCTGTTGCTTTAAAAAAATAATATTTACTTGTCTTTGTCGTTCTTCATTTGACATTGATTTAACAAAGTAGAATCAAATGATCCAGACCCTAAAATAAAAAACACAAATTAAACATTAAACATAATTTTTTTATTACCTTTTTAATTTACTGTTTTATTATTGTATTGTTATACTTATGATTTATTTGAAATATTGTAATGATATTTCAGACAAAAGCTCCGTTAAGCTTAACGGAGAGATGAGAATACGGCCCCAGACCACCCTTCCAAACTTTTTATTTTCAATTATTTTAGTTATCTAAATTTTTTTTTTTTTTAATGTAGGTATAAAAGCTTTTCAACCATTTTTTAACATTTTCATGCATTTTTTAACATTTTATGACAATAGTTTATACTTTAGAAAATGCTGATATTTTCATGCAATGCATAAGCCAAGTCAAACCAAGCTTTAAATAGCAAATCAATATTTTGGTCTATAAAATGCTAGTTGTAACAATAAAACAATCATAACAATCAAATTGTTGGTATTACATAGTAGAATACTCATGTAATCATTGTTTTGAAGATAGTGACCAAATATCACAGTAATTGGTAACGTCTTGAGGTATATAAGTAGCAAAAAACTAACAAAATATAAATTAAAACAGCCATAAATTCTTAACCAGTTAACCAATCCAGATGAAACTTTATCCAGAGCTTGGTGCGGCCATACATGCTACATTTCAACTAATTTTTATTAAATTATATAAAATGGTTCTCATTTTACAGGTGTTTTTATTATTGCTTTATAAAGTCAAAATTTCACTTAATTTGAACATTCAAGTTAAACTATTTTGCGCGGATAAAATTTCAAAATTTGCATCACAGGGTACTTTGATGTTTGCTATTACCTCATGTAAGTGGCGTTCTTGGGTCAGCTAGGTTGACATTATCAGGATCCATGCCAACCGTGAGTACATATGATGATTTATCGGGTTTGAAATGAAAACAAAAGTTGATTATAGAATTTAGAATTTGTATCAGCTTTGTATATATCAGCCCTGTCATTTTTTAAAAACTAATACATCATCATATCTGAAAACTGGTATATCATCATATGAGCTGCAGACCATTTTATGGAAAATTTTAATCAAACGTATGAAATCTTCAGAATTCGGGAATGGCCCAAAAAGAACTTTAAAGTCTCATCATAAATAACAAAAAAAAATAAAAAAAGTAGGGTTAAGAAAAAAGATTTAATAAAATCGCGAAGAGCCACTGAGGTGACCGCAGCTGTTGAAGGACCAAATCGTTTTTTGGGTCACAGAAACCTCACGATTTCTTAAGTCAGAAATTTCAACTTAGATAAACCCACCTGTAGTACCACTACACCAGGTTACAAAAAAAAAGTTCTGTGTGACGATTAAACTTACATAGGATTCGATTCGTCGGGTAGTAAATATCACAATCATTCATTTTATAAGAAATGTTGGGAATTTAATTTTATCCTGTTTTGCATTATCAGCTAAATTATAGTTATTGCATGGCCGACGACTCGAGTTTCGAAGTCGAAACCCGTGTCGTCGGCCATGCAATAACTATAATTTAGCTGATAATGCAAAACAGGATAAATATCCTCTATATCTAGAATTTTCTAAAAAAAAAGGTGTTTCTGAAAAAAAGTGGGGGGGGGGAGGGCACGTGCCTTTACCCCTACAACTCCCCCTCCCTCCACCCGGAGTTGTAGGCCCACCCGGTGTTGTAATAAATGCATACATTTTTTAACTTTAAGAGAAAATAATACTACACAATTTATGATGTGTTGAAAACCATGCACATAACTTTTTTTAATGATTTTTTTTTAAAGAGCTATTGCCTGTAAGAATTATATTCAGTAATCAGTGGCGATTACTGAATACTTACTTTGTGTAATAAATGCAATCATAAATACAAAATATTTTAATCGCACTTAGAAAATCGGAAGAATCTTAGCCAATTTGACATTTTGTTTTATTTAATACTTCAAAAAGTAATATCCGGAATATTATTTGTTTCCACATGTTTTTTCATACTTTTTATGATAGCCAGTCACAATTTTATAAAAAAAAAAGAAAAAAGAAATAAGGAAAATTCAAAAAATATCTATTGTCTTGAAATCATATTCTAAAATCACGAAAATTCTTAAAAAAGTGAGAAAATTGAGTTGCCGTAAATATTATTAGCAAACGTAGCCGCATGGACTTTTTTACACCAGATGATGTGGAGCTATTCTTCTATAAAAAAATAAAATTGAACGAGGCGGCATTAAAATTTTAAAAAATTAACCATTGTCATAATACACTTCCATTAAAAAATTATAAATTTTTTTTAATGGAAATTTTTTTTGTATGTTAAGGTGGTAGACCACTATTAAAAATCGAAAAAATCATTTTTTCAATTTTAAAGTTTTTAAGTAATATAATTATCGTAGATTACGAATTTCATATTAGTTTTATATAAAAATAAAGCTAACCCTATTAAAAATCAGTTTTTAATAATGCGGTTTAGGCATTTTCATAAATTTGTCCGTAGCAACAGATTGTTTATTCCGTTGCTATGTAGCTAAAAAGGAAGTTATCCCACAAAATACCATAAAAATTAATACAAAAAAACTTCATTTTTGGTGACTGCTACTCTAAAACTACTTTTTGTTTATTATTAAATGCTTTTGGTGCAGTGTGTTACATGGTTTTCAACGGATTTCTTCAGTAAATGTCTAATTACTTTACAACGACCAGAACTTTCTTAGGCTAATTTTCTGTCTTCTATACTTTGGTTAAATAATAACTAAAATAATGGGAAATAAAGATAAAAGAAATAAAATAAGGTATAGCAAGAAATGTAGACTCTTCAGAGGAAACCAACATAAATCATCAAACGTTGTAGCTGAAGAAAATCTATCTAATTTAGAAGAATTACAATTCAAATGTAGCTCTGCAAAAAAATGAAGATATTGTCATCCTGTTGCAGTAGTAAATCTTCCGTCGATATTTTAAATAATGATTTTGTAAATAAAAATAATTTTTCTGCTAATGATGATTAGTCCAATGACTGCTATATTTTTATGAACACTAACATTTTAGAAATATTTACTGCTGCTGTCCAAAATGTTCTGCAAATGTTAATTTTAACCATGATGCTAAACTTAAAAAGGTTTATCACACTGTATATTTTTTTCATGTGCATCTTGCCAATGGGAGCAAAAATTTTATCCTAGTAAAACTATAAAACGAGTCTTTAAATGCTTTAGTTTGGAAACGTTGTCTAAAAGATGTTTTTGTTGGAATTGATGTATTATATTTAGGTTGCTGTTCTGCAATCATTAATTTTAATGATCGACTTAATAGTATCAATAGAGTTTTTGAAAAACTTTATTTAAAACCAGGGCATTATTCTTCAAGTTTTTTGGCATCGTCTGATTTGAAAAGAGTTAGAAATATGGAAAAAAAATGTAAGGAAAAGGGAAAAAGCAGGCGAAAGCAGTTAAGAAGTATTCGTAAGGAACAAAGATGAGGAAGAAGAGAGTTTATGTTATGGTGCAGGAGAATTTTAGTCTTTTTTATTTATTTACTATAAACTTTATTTATTTACTATAAACAAATATTTAATTAAGTTTATAATTTTTATAATCGCAAATCAAAAGAAAAACTTTTTTTTTCTAACTGAAATACTACTTTAATAATAGTATTGTTTATTAATATTATCACTTTTTTTTAAACATATTTTATTTTAATTTTGCGTTAGTTTTACTCCACAATATGTTTATAATAAGATAATAATTTTCAATAGGTTTTTTTTTGTTTTTTTATATTTTATTTGAAGTGTTTAATGTTTTTTTTTTTGTTTAAATGTGTTTTTCTCAGTTCTTTAAAATTCACGACTTTGCGGTAATTATCTCTTGATTCTCTTAACTGATTTTCATAAAATTTTCAGGAGTTGTTCCTTTAGTTATTATGGATGTCCCCTACCACTTCTATTGCATTGTGATAACTCGATAACAAGATATTAAAGTCCAAATATGGTCAAAAATGCCCCTTTTTTGTTTTCCAAGTGTTTTTTTTCATTAAAAAAAAACTATTTAATGTTTTTCTTTTGTTTTGGTACAGGATCTTTTTCATTATATTAAAAGCAAGTCTGAAAAATTTCAAGTTGATACCATACATAGTTTTTGAGATATTCACCGCAACGAAATAACCTTATTTTGGGGTTTTCGGGACCAAATTTTTACCACATTTATTATTCAAAAAAAAAAAAAAAAAAATTGTTATTAAAATGTAAATTTTAATCAACTTATATAAAAATAATTTCTAAAATGTAATTTTTGAAAGATTTTTTTTTATTAGTGGTCTACCACCTTAATATTAATGGGCTCATTATATGTTCTGACGTTACAGAGTGGGCCAGTTACTGGACAAAAGTATAAAAACCAAAATCAGAATTTTGATGTCTAAATGGTTTCAAACCATTATAAAGATATTACAAACAATTTAAAATCGTTTATATACACTTAAAGTTTTAATGAATATATATTCATTCACTTTTACAATCTAGATAATACATAGAGTTATAATATAATATTTTAAAAAGCGCAAAATTTTATGTAAATGTTATTTATTTCCATCGATTTTTTTTCACAACATTTTTCTCTTTATAATTTTTTTTTTCTAATTTACATTTGCGTCTACTTCAACCACAGCATTAGTATATATATACTAATTATACTATATTATATTAGTATATATATACTAATTAGTATATATATACTAATGCTGTGGTTGAAGTAGACGCAAATGTAAATTAGAAAAAAAAAATTATAAAGAGAAAAATGTTGTGAAAAAAAATCGATGGAAATAAATAACATTTACATAAAATTTTGCGCTTTTTAAAATATTATATTATAACTCTATGTATTATCTAGATTGTAAAAGTTTTTAGACTAAAATTGGTAAGTAATTAACATATTTATAGCAATTTTAAATATGCTTACCATGTTATACTTTAAAGTCTAACTTTTGCTTTTAATTGACAATATATTTTTTTTATTGCTATATCTTGCTTTTATACTCAGATGTTTTAAAGCTTATATATGTTTGCTTTAATAATTTCATAAATCTGGCTGCCACTAGGCGCCACTTTGTTATTCATTAAGGTTTGAACTCTTTTACCAAACAAAAAATCTGTAATTGCGCTCAAAAATCTTTCTTTGCACAAAATTTTAAAAAACGCGGAAAACATATAATACGTCTTACTCATACTAAACATATTACTGAACATTTATATATATATATATATATATATATATATATATATATATATATATATATATATATATATATATATATATATATATATATATATATATATATATATATATATATATATATATATATATATATACGTAATATACATATATATATATATATCCTAATTTATATTTTGTTCTTATTAATTTAGCGCTTGTCAAACCAAATGGATTTAATAATCTATTTTGGTTGGTTTGGTTGTGGCTACTCATTTTAAATATTGAAATGCTGTTTTTATTAAGGTTTAATGAGTGTCACAAGAAGCAAAATTCACTAATTTATTTGACTCAACAGTCTATCAATGCATGAAAAAGAAGACAGCATACTTGTATACAACTTTATTAAAGAACAAGATTTGGAGTTTCAAAGCAAAAGGTTTGAAAGTCAATTTCGTTTCTTTATTTTGATTATGGTAAAAGATGGATTCAAAGTAAACTAACTCGTGCAAAGTTTATTAGAAAGAATTCAGCTTGGCTTGAAAATGGTTTTAATACCACATTAATGAAGGATAGTAAAAATAAACAACTCGGCAGGCCTATATTATCAAGAACCATCATTTAAAACAAAGGAAAGAAAAGTTACAACTTTATCAGCTTCAAATTCTTGTGAGTGATTATTTGTTAAGCTTGTACTACTAGTAGCATACATTGTCAAAGATTTTTGGTGATTGTGAATGCATGGCAACAATATGACCATACAAATTTTAAAAATTCTGTAGACACTTGTAAAATCTGTTAATTAGAAAAACTAATTAATTAAGCAAGAACATAATTTTTTTCTACAGGCAAACAAGTTTATCTAGCAATGTATAATAGCACGTGTAATAACACTAGTTAATCATATTAAACTTATATAAGTTTCTTTTTCAGGAGCAACGATCTCATAATAAAACACGTACTGAATAGTGTACATAGCACACATAAAACATATGCAACTAATAAAAGTTAGTTGCTGCTAAGCAAAATTAGGTATCCATAGCAACTAAAAAATATATATATTCACTTTTTTATAAAGCGCGACCTCATATTAGTACTTATGTAAAATTTGGTAAACATAGCACTCGTAAAAATATCTGCAAATACCAAAACTAGATTTTTTCTATCCAAAATTTAGTATCCATAGCAACGAATTAAAAAAATAACACCTTCATAAGAAGCGCAGACATCATATTATTACTCATCCTCATTTTAGTCAATACAGCCCTAGTATTAAACTAGTTATAAATTTTGTCCAGTAAAAGTGAATTCTGGCCCACTGTGCATTACTTGTAAGTCCTGCAGGAAAGTCGAATTGCTTTTTTATTTTTTGAGAAGAGAGTAAAATAAAGTACTTTTGAATCCTAAAATAGTTTTTATGCAAAAAATATGAAGTTAGGCAAGTATATAATAGGCAAATAAAACAAATATTTATCCTTTTCCATTTGCAAAATCAAAAAACTTGTTATCTTCAAAACTATTTTTTGTGTTTTTTCTTTTCTTTTTTCATTGTTTTAGGATACTAAAAACAATGTTTAAAGAAGAGCAAAATAGCACTATTTTAAATTATTAAGATTTTATACGTGTCGGTAAATATGAGGTAAGAGCTGAATCAGCAACTTCGGTTGACTCCGAAGAATCACTGGTATAATGTGATATATTATTGATCTTTTTTGATTTTTTTTTTAAAGTTACATCTCCTTAACCTATTTCTGAGTACGCGATAGTATATATGTATATATATATATACATATATTAAAATAAAAGGACGTGAAGTTCAACTTTGTAGTGCCAATCATAAAATTGAACGAGAAGTTATCAGAAATAGTCAAAGAAACATCATCTTTAGGAAACGAGTGGTGCCAACATAGAATATATATATATATATATATATATATATATATATATATATATATATATATATATATATATATATATATATATATATATATATATATATATATATATATACATATATATATATATATATATATATATATATATATATATATATATATATATATATATATGTATATATATATATATATATGTATATATATATATATATATGTATATATATTTATATATATATATATATATGTATATATATATATATATGTATATATATATATATATATATATATATATATATATATATATATATATATATATATATATATATATATGTATATATATATATTTATATATATATATATATACATATATATATATATATATATATATATATATATATATATATATATATATATATATATATATATATATATATATATGTATATATATATATATATGTATATATATATATATATATGTATATATATTTATATATATATATATATATGTATATATATATATATATGTATATATATATATATATATATATATATATATATATATATATATATATATATATATATGTATATATATATATTTATATATATATATATATATATATATATATATATATATATATATATATATATATTGTATGTTGGCACCACTCGTTTCCTAAAGATGATGTTTCTTTGACTATTTCTGATAACTTCTCGTTCAATTTTATGATTGGCACTACAAAGTTGAACTTCACGTCCTTTTATTTTAAAACTACCTATTAAAATAACTAGATCTCTACCAAAAATCTTCACAATATTTTTACTATGACTGTACTAAAACAGTTTTGAAGCCTTGAGCAACATTTTTTTTACCTAAATAGAATCCAAATATTTTTTATATTTATACCGGAACCTTACAAACAAGTAACTTTTAATGTCTTTTTGTAGGAAAGTATTCTAAACTGGTGCACGATACTCCAATATCGGCCGCGCATATGCTGTATAAAGCATCACAAACATACTTGGACTAATTTTTAAAAGTTCTTTTGAGTATCCCAAGTACAGAGTTTAGTTTAAGAGTATCTTGAATAATCTGTTCTGACGACAGTCTCGGATACAGCTACCGTTTGTATCCAAGACTGTCGTAGTGATATCAATTTCTCTGAAACCACCATGAAACTTTAGAGGCTTACATTTGTTTATGCTAAAATTCATGCACCAATCATATAAAATATTATTATCTTCCTAAAGATACGGTAAGTATATAACTGATTTTCTTTTGGCAGTCAACTGACTATCATCAGCAGAAAGTTTGCATGTATTTTTTAACTAACTTCGAAATATGAAGAGCAAAATTAGTAAATGTCCTATGACCGATACTTGAAGGACATCACTCAAGACGTTAATTCATTCAGAAAAAAAGTTGCCTGACAGTACGCTGCACAGTCTTCGCTTAAAGCTTCAAAAATGATACCCAGTACTTTAAGAAAATTTGTAACGCAGGATCTCGATCTGAAAAAATCAAGTTGATGCCAAAACAATAGATTATGTTTTACAGATGTTCAGTCATGTCATCATTGGCCCCCCAAATGATTTACCTATTTTCACTATGATTAAATAGCCAACAATTTAAACAGTTGTAAATTTCCAACCATACATCAGAGAGTTAGTCCGTTGGATTTGTTGATTGATTTGTAAAGAGTTAGTTATCTACTAGGGTGTTTTAAAAAAAGGTCATATATCGAAAAGAAAAAATTAAGCCCTAGCAAGCTTCATCATCTACCCATAATTTAGTGCTAAAGATTTTATTTTTTTATTTTTTAAAATCCTAAGGGCACCTTCAGGGTGTAAAAGGGCAATTTTTAAGGTGTTTTGTACCATTTTTAAAACTGTTTGTAGGAAGTCTTAACATTAAGGTTTTTGACTTTTTTTTCATTTTTGTTTGTCAAAACTTATTATCTAGAAAAAGATAATACTATCAGTATTATCTCTTTCTAAGAAAATCAAAGCGTGAAAAAAAAGTGAAGTTCTTAGTAGGTTGTCCTAACAAAAGTTCTTCTTCTGTACCTAATTGTCCAGTTGATCAGTTTGGCTGCTGCATACTGTCCAAATTAATGGTGCTTACAATACAAAAGGTAAAATAATATTTTCAATAAATTCTAAATTATTATAATCCATGTTTATTTCACAATTATGCTGTTAGAATTTTTTTTTACAGGATTAAAATTGAAAAATTGCGGAAGGAGTGGATGAAATTAAAAGATCAAAGATACAGAACGAACCCTGCTGAAATAAAAAAAGACATTTGTTTGAAGAGAAAGTGAATAATTTATTTTTGATTCGAGAACATTCTCATGTTATGCTTGAAGAAGTATTAAAAGAAAATGTAAATCGTTTGTCTGAAGAACTCTTTAAAACTTATATTTTCCGGATGCTTTTGTCTTTCGCATGGTCTCGGAATTATCAGTTGAATATTTATCTTCTGTGCCGATTTTACTGTTTTCTCAAAAATATTGAAGATTTACTTTTTGGGCTTTCACGAAAAAAATGCAATAAATACTTTCATAGTTCCAATAATATTTCTTATCACTGCAACATTATTTGGATTATTAACTACAAACTTAAGCCTATGTGAGACTGTGAACAAAAGCGCCTTTGGGTTAAATCCTTTAAATTTTTTCTTGAACATCTTTTTTCTTCCAGCCGTTGTGGAGCTACCATCATCACTTTGACCCAGCAGATTATTAAGGAGAAAATTAATTGTTTTGCAATTATGATTGATACAATCAAATTCATAGCTTTTTAGTCCATATCTTTTAGAGTCCATATCTTTTAGAGGTGAAAATACAAAAATTTCCCCACGAATCATAGTGAGAACACTAGATGTATCAACAAACCACATTTTCAGTGATAGTTGTTTTGTCTCTAAATTATCTTCTGTTTCATTTACTACGACCAAGAATCCAATAGCATTGTTGGCTGCTTTTACAATATCTTCTTGCAAAGATTGTTCATGCAAGTTAATTAAATCTTTCTGCGTTTGGTGTGATTTGTAACGTGCTTTTTCAGCAGTTGTATCAAAATGGTCTTTAAAAATACTGTCTCCTTTCTCAATTCTATTTTCATAAAGTTATTGGACATTTTTTTCTTACTCTATATCCTACGTAATGCCATATCATATGTTCTGCAAAATAAGATTGTTGAAATAATTGAAGAGAGTTTCTTTCTATTTTCTTCTACAACTCGTTTTATTCAATTATCTATACATTATTATTATTATTATTATTATTATTATTATTATTATAAATAATCTACAATAAAAGTAGTTAGTTTCTATGAACTGGACATCTAAACCCTGACTTATTAGACTGTATTCTAGTAGAACGACAAAAATTATCACATTTGTTTTTAAGTTTGTCAACAGAATGCAAGAAAACAATAGAAGAAGGTAAAGCATTTTGATGGGATGCAGTTCTATTAGGTAGTAAGTTATGTCTATGCAAGTTATTTGAAATTTCTCTGACAATGGCGTGGTTGTTGATATTGTTTTGTAAATTTCCTGCAGGACACTTTGAAAAACAAGTTGGCATTATATTTGAATTTATGAACTTGACTTCATTAAAATTCTTGTAAGTTTTGGAATACTGTCTCTTATTGTTGTTCTTTGGAATACTGTCTCTTATTGCTGAATTGTCTCTTATTCGTTGTTCTGAAAGTGCAGTTAAATCCAAATTTGCCAATCGAGATTCGTAATTCATGTTTCTTAATTGAAGAGCTAATTTAGTTGCTCTGCGTTTAAAAACTTTAAGTTTCTCAATAATGCTTCTTTAAATAGGGGTTCCATACCGCATTAATGCTGGATTATTTATTTGATCAGACCTCTTAAGTTGAAATAATAATTGTTGAAATAAACTCCTTTTCCATATCAACATTTTCGAACCGAATAAGAGTGTTTGTTGAGTTAAGCATACCAAAAGAGTAGTCAAAAACAATAAAACCACCATAAAATCTCATTACTTTGCATTTATTTACATTAAACTTAATGTTCCAAAGTTTAGACTAATGTAGTAAGGCGTCTATATCCTTATGGACGTGTTCTAGATCAGATAAGCTTTTGATTTTTGTAATTAATTTAGTGTCATCAGCAAATAACTTTCAGAAATTAGATAAAAAATCAGTGGTGGAGCGATACCAAGCCCTGAGGAACTCCAGTTTGTACATCTATTCAATCAGAGGTGTCACTAAGAAAAGCACGTTGTAAAATCCTAAAAAAAATCCTAAAACCCTAAAAAATTTTTATCCAATTGAGGATTATATCACAGAGACCGCATTCCTTTAGTTTCAGGAGAAGCATGTTTGATACACGATCAAATGCTTTAGTGAAGTCTAAAAGAATTAGCAGTTAGAGCAGCGAGTATAGGTAATAATACTTCTAAAAGATTAGTCGTATACGACTAATGTTTTAGAAACTGTTCGAAATTGTTCGTGTATACACGAACAATTTCGAACAAATCCATGTTAATGGCAGAATAATAAATTGTGGGTGTACAAATGGTCTGCCGTAAAGTCGCAAAGTAACTTTTCCATAACCTTACAAATGAAAAAAGTTAGAGAAGTAGGCCTGCCGTTTTCTGGATCTTTGCGACAACCTTTCTTGTGAATAGGTGAGATATTTGCTTCCAACATAATAAAACTTGACCAAAAACTACGGAGCATTTAAAAATTATAAATTGTGAAAGTGGCCAACTGAAATTTGCTGAGCAACTTTTTAAAACATAGGTGTGTATACCATCAATATCCGTACCCTTTGAAGTATTGAGCCTGATACTTCAAAGGATACGGTTAATTACGTTTTTACGAGTTACACTTTTACAAGATTTTAGACTTCTCACGTATGAATAGAGACATTTTGATTTAGATTTATTTAGATTTTTTTTATTGTTGATGCAAAGTGTTGAAATCCTGGCCAGGTGGTGGACAAAAGTAAATAAAAATAATTCTCAAAACTGACATTATTATAATCTAGTTTATAGCTTTTTTTAATTTTGTTTTAAATGAACCTACGGTCTTGTCACAGAGCATCACGGAAGAGCATTTAACAAGAAGTTTCACGGCTTCTTTCTTACGGATGCTTGAACGTCTTGTTTTTATATAATTGGTAACAAACACGAAACTTTTTTCTAAATTTGGGAAATTCAAATATATATATATATATATATATATATATATATATATATATATATATATATATATATATATATATATATATATATAAATATATATATATATATATATATATATTATATATATATATTATATATATTATATATTATATATATTATATATATATAATATATATATATATATATATATATATATATATATATATATAAATGACAAATATATATATATATATAAATGACATTTATATATATATATAATATATATATATATATATATATATATATATATATATATATATATATATATATATATATATATATAAATGACAAATATATATATATATATATATATATATATATATATATATATATATATATATATATATATATATATATATATATATATATATATATATATATATATATATATATATATACCGTAAAATGAGGTGACTTTGGCCTGGTAGGTGACTTTGGCTAATTTATAAAAAAATAATTTTAACTTTTAAAAACTACTTTGTACTTCTGCGACTTTTTCCAAATTTAGGTTTATCACAAAAGTAAAGTTATTCTGTTTATCTATTACTTAGATTAATTGTAGTTTGCGGAACTATTGATATAATTTTTCTTTGTTTATTAGAGTCCATAAAAATTTACATAATAAAAAACCAGGTGGTTGCACAATATTTAGTGAAATTGAAGAAATTTTTCCAAACTATGTTATAACTATGTCTTCTTTTGGATTCCCAGTTGACTGTTATGATTTACGAAGTATTGTGAAGTCTTATGCAGACCGTAAAGGAATGTTTATTAGGCAATTTGCAGGAAATATGCCTAGTGTTGAATGGGTAAAATCATTCCTTAAGAGAAATAAACAGTTGAGTTTTCGATTTGCAAGTAACATTAAAAGAAAGAGGGCAGAAGTAGGTACTGTTATTATTAATAACTTTTTTGATAACATCACTCCTGAACTGGCAGGGGTTCCTCCATCAAACATTTGGAACTACGATGAAACTAATTTAACCGATGACCCTGGTAATAAACTAGTAATAACAAAGCGAGGATCAAAATATCCTGAGAGGATAATTAATTCAACTAAGTCTGCTACATCTTTGATGTATTGTGATAATGCAGAAGGACATATCCTTTCTCCATACATTGTATATAAAGTAGATTCGATGTGGACAACTTGGACAGAAAATGGACCAAAAGGAGCACGTTATAAATAAAGGACGTAAAGCTCCTTCCCTTCAAAAAGACCAGTTTCCAGCATTGCTTAAATGTCTCATAAAAACAATTGAAGACCCTGGTTGTGAAAGTATGAAGGCAGGTTTCAGAAAAACCGGATTATACCCACTTGATCAAAAACAGGTGCTAGATAGACTTCCTAAAAGAACATTTACAAATAAAGTTGTCACAGTAGAAATTGGTTCTCTTGTCAGTGATTCTTTCATACAACATTTAGTTGAAGCTAGAGGTGATGATCATATACCCCCTAATAAAAAGCGACATAAAGTCTCTGTTGTCCCAGGAAAAAGTGAATTGATGTAGTTAATATGCAAGCAGCTATAAATACAAATAAGACAAGAAAAAAAATGACTGTTGTAAAAAAAACCAAGGTATCCACTCTTGAACAGCAAATAATTACAGATAATCTATTGAGTAACTCTAGCACTGATAGTTTGATGATAGATGCATATTTTTTTGAGTTTTAAATTTTAATAAGGTTTCTATGTGATTTATATCTTGAATAAATTTGTAAGTTAGTTTCAAGCTGTTGTTTTTAATATTTTTTTGCCTTGACAACATATCACCTAATATCCATGTATCTGTGAATATGTAAAATATGAAATGATTTTAATCAATAATTATAATTTACTTTTAGGTGTCCAAAGTCAACACCAGTATAGGGGTGACTTTGACTCACCCTTAAAATTAAAAAAAGAGGACCAAAGATATTATTTTTTTATTTTTTATTTTAATTCTTTCTTTCTTTGGCATCATGCACATCTAATGCGATTTATATCAACATATTATTCATTTATAATTAAGTTTTAAAAAAAGATTTTAAATTTGGCCAAAGTCAACTCATTTTACGGTGTATATATATATATATATATATATATATATATATATATATATATATATATATATATATATATATATATATATATATATATATATATATATATTAATAAGAACACCAAACAATACGAATTCTCTTAATACAAAAAGTAATTTATTTTGAGAAATTTTCACTGGGTTATGGACACCAGCATCATCAGCTCGTAAAATATTACAAAATTTTTTGAACGTTAAAAAAAACAAAAAACAGTTTAATAAATTTTTTAACTGGCGTCAGCAGTTGATTGTCTTCTTTTTTCTTTACGTAAGAATATAAAAAACGGAGTCTAAAATTTAGTTTTGACGAATTGCCCATTATCGAGATTTATTCCGCCATTCGATGGAAAACATTGGTGCCTCTGTATTTCAAGTGCTTCACGTACTTTACGATCGAATTTTTTTATTTCAACTTTAAGAGTTTTAGCTTTCTCCCAATTTTTTTTTCAGAGCAAAACTTGCTTTGTGTGGTAATTGCTGATTGATAATGTTTGTCATCGTTTAAACATTTTTGGTGTTGTTGAGTTCTTGTTCT
Organism: Hydra vulgaris; assembly: GCF_038396675.1. Classification (NCBI taxonomy): domain Eukaryota; kingdom Metazoa; phylum Cnidaria; class Hydrozoa; order Anthoathecata; family Hydridae; genus Hydra; species Hydra vulgaris. Next base: position 33,730,751 of record NC_088921.1, read on the forward strand.
AATTTGTAACTTTGTTTCTCCTACATATTTTTTTTGAGTAATTGCATTCAACTAAATATGTTCCAGGTTGGCTATTTTGGGGCAATCTAGATTTGTTTTTACATGTTAGTAATGTTCTTAAATTAGGATTTGATTTAAAAACTACTCTATATCCGACTTTTCTAAATATTTTCCTTAACTTTGATGATAGTGAAGGTACCAACGGTAATGATACTGTTGGGAGAGCATTGTTCTCGGATTGAATTCTATTGTTCTTTACTGACCGTTTTTTCCTAATTTGACTTGCAATCTCGTTTTTTAAATGTGTAACACTGCATATGGAGTATGCTCTGTGAACATAACCTTTGAATATTGCGCATAAAATTTTGGGGTCATGATTTGAGAGCGATTTTATTTAAATATTTGTAATAGCTTCTTTTCTGTAGACTTTAAACTCATACTTACCTTTGCTGTTATTTATTATTGTTGTATTTAGGAAATTCAGAGTTTTGTTATGGCTTTTTGTCTCAATTGTGTATTGTATTGCAGGGTGTTGTTTATTTAAGATTATTTTGAATTTCTCTGCTTCTTGGAGTTTTAAAAATCTAGCATGGCTATCATCGACGTACGTTAGATAGGATTTTAAGTCGAGAGGAGAATTTAATGTCATTGCAATTTTGAAAGCGTTTTCTTCGTGATGTTGTAGAAAAGATTCTGCCAAGACAAACATGAATGAAAGACCAATGGGACCAGAATTCTCCAATTCATTGATCTCGTTGTTCCACAAAAGATAGCAGCGATGTAAACAAAGCTCTATAAGTGTTTTTGTTTCTGATACGGTAAGCTTGGTAGAACATCTGTAGAACATTTTTTTTCAAATTCTGCGCATTTTCAATTTTGTTGTTATATTCTAGCTTTAAAGCAAAAGACTCTGTTGTGGCGATAATACCCATATAAGGGATATGTTTTAAAGAAGATACAAAGTTTGAAAGAATTTCGGTACTGGATAGGTTTAAAACAGCATTCTTAGTATGAGTTAATTTACCGTTTTTAATTTTTTGTTTATTTTTAAATTCGTTTTGAAAAATATTAAACTTTTTGAATAATTTTTCTTTTGATCTTATAAACATTATTTCGCGGGCTTTTTCAGTGACTAGTTGAACTTTTTCATAGTATTTTTCTTCAAGAGTAGATTTAAGTAGTGTTACACATTTAAAAAACGAGATAAACTTTCTTATTCAAGTTTTTATACTCTTTTTTTACAATCTGATCACGCATGCGCTGATATTGTTTATCACATTTCAAATGAAATGCGCACTAAGCTTGTAAAATATATTCTTCATAACGATAATAAAGTAGGGTTTATGATAGACGAATCTACCACGATGAGCAAAAAGTCTGCTCTGTCAATCTGCTTGAGAGTGAACATTCCAGAAATAAATATTGTCAATAGTATTTATTTTGATCTTATCGAATTAACAAATACAGAAGCCTCGTCTATTGCAAACTCTTTTATATGTGCTTTACACGATTTTGGTTTTGACAACAATTTTTTATTACGTAGTTGGGTATCTTTTGCATGTGATGGTGTTTTTAATATGCTTGGCGAAAAGGCAGGCGTGGCCCAGTTACTTTTGAATCAGTTTCCTAATTTGATTTTATGGCATTGTAGCAATCACCGATTAAAGTTAGCAGTAAATGATGTTGTGCGCAATATCTTACCAATTTGTCACATGAAAAGCTTTTTTGATAAATTATATTCCATTTACAGTGCATGTCCTAAAAGCAAAAAAGAACTGGAAACTGTTGCTATGGCTTTAAGTGTAAAACTAAATTCCATTAGACGAATTCTAGGCACTAGATAGGTGTCGTCTAGCGCTCGATCTGTGATGGCTATTTGGAATAATTATGCAGCATTGTATCAACACTTTCATGAATCTTCATTGGATTTAGAGCGTAATGGAGGAGATAGAGCCCAATATGCAGTTCTTAAAAATAAATTATGTGATATCAATTTCATACTCAACATGGGACTAATGCTAGATCCTTTAATAGAACTAGAACATCTTTCTAAAAAATTACAAGATAGGCAAACTTCTTTACCTGATGCACATCGGCTTATCACCTTAAAATACCATATATTTCAATCAATGAGAAATAATTCAGGTGAATATTATTCGCAAACGCAGCTTGCAGCAGAAAAGTTTAAATTTAAAGGCGTCAAACTACAGATAGAAAAATACGATAATTTAATAAAAAATTTACAAATTTTTGATAAGCCACAATGGTTTGCAGACCAAGATCCATGCTTTGGAGATAACGATATTAGACAATTAGCAAAAACTATAAATATTTGTGAAATTACGGCAGTCCAAGGATTTCGTGAATACATATCCACTGGTGACTGTAATAAAACCCCTAATGATCTTTAGCCTCTGAGAACTGCTATAAATACTTTGATTGTTTTAACAGCTGAATGTGAGCATTCTTTTTCTACTATGAATATAATCTTATCTTCCTTGCGAAACTCTTTATTAATAAAAACTGTGTCGAGTTTAATGTTCATTTCATTAGTAGGTCCACCAATTACGCATTTCGATCCAAAGGATTATGTCATTAAGTGGTTTGGGAAAAGACATCGCGATGCTAATTTTAGGAATTGTGAAGTGCCGGCATTAAAGTCTTTAAATGAAAGTGAAACATTATGGAAGATATTCTGACCGAATTTTTTTTCCTTTATTTAAAAATTGGTAAATACAAAAAAATAAGACTTGTTTAAAAATAAAATGTTTAAATATACCATTGTTTTTTGATTGCTTAATGACGTTTAATGTGAAACTCAACTCAATATTTTACGGTGACAGTCTATTAAGAATATAACGGACCTCAAATTGTTTTTTTAATATAGGTTTTTTACTATAGGGATACTCTAGGGATTTATAATTCCTTTATTTAATCAACACAAAATACGAAATCTATAATTTTAGGATAGGTGGGATGGTGATTAGAAAATATTAAAAACCATCCCGCTACCTTTTTTTTCCCACTTCGAGCACTGTATATATATGTATGTATGTATATATATCTATACATGTAATATATATATATATATATATATATATATATATATATATATATATATATATATATATATATATATATATATATATATATATATATATATATATATATATATATATATATATATATATATATATATATATATAAAGAACTGACTATTTCAGTCGGTTGCCATTTGATTACTTTATTTATAAAAAAAAGCTAACAATCCTGATTTCCTAAAGGCACGATCACAATGTGTTAATTAAGGAGTATACCGGTCAATAAGGAACGATAGGTTTAGATTGCTACGCCTAGGCAACCCTTATTCAGCAGTTTATTGTATTTTCTTTTGGAAAAGTTTCCGCTTTAAAGCGCATGCGCATCAATATTATAACAACAGTAATTTTATTTCCATTTAAATTTTTTTCAGCAGCAAAATAATATGGCTAAAAATATTGAACATTTCATAATAGCCAGTCTGTTGTCATTTTTATTTTTTTCAAATAGAAAAGTTTTCTGGGAACTTTTGCATTCAAAGGAAGACAAAGCTATAAACATTATCGAAAATAAAATTGGAAGTATTGTAGCTCATTTTTCAAATGTTGGTGTTGGGTAAATATTTTTTGAAAAAATTATCTCCATAAAAATTAGGATTAAAATCTTTTTAAACAGAAGCTTTTTTAAAAAATATTAGTCTTTCATTTTTTTAAGAACTAATTAAAGTTAAAATAAATTTTTATGGACACTTTTTGAAATCGTTAAAAAATGAATGAATGAATTTTAGACTAAATTGCTATTTTCTTTATAAATGACCAGCCAACTTTGTATTGTATAATAAATGTTTAAACTCAAAAAATTAAAGTATATTATTTTTATATACTATTTTTTCTCATGGTTTCTATTTTATATAATTCAAGATTGTTCGCATTTGAAATCAACAGTGGTTTTAAAAGATACATTTTTTTTAAAGTGAAACTGTTTTGAAAAAAGTATATTGAGAATTATATGTAATTGTATCAGGTTTTATTACTCTTTAAAACTTTTTCTAGTCAATACATTAGACTTTGATTTAAACTTTTAAAATTTGTTTTTTTTAATCACCTTTATTATTGTCTCAACCTTTTTTTTATATTGTGGAGCAATTGTTTAAATTTTTTTTTAAGTTGTCAAATTTATATTTTATGTCAAATCAGCAACATCCAATGGATGCTGCTAATTTGACATAAAATGACCCAAATAGCAACTTAAAAAATTTAAATTTAGTTAGTTTTCACATATGTTCTAGGGGTTAAAAATGTTTTAAAAGCTGAAAGTTTAAAAAGTCTTTTCGTTAGTACCTGGGGTAAGGAGGTATTGCATTTAACGTGTTTCTATGTGGAAAGTTTTTTAAATAATGTTTGTGTATCGGAGTTTAGTGTTGTTCCGAAAAAAAATTTCAAAAAACTTTCCTTAACTGTAGTGGCCCTCAGGAGCTTTGGGAAGATGGATTAAATTAAAAAAAAAAAACTTATGTGTAACTGTAGTGGCCGTCAGGAGCTTTGGGAAGATGGATTAAATTAAAAAAAAAGACTTATAACAGTTAAAAAAATTTAATAATGAATAATTTAAAGTGTCTTTTTTTTTTTTTTTAATGGTCAAATAGTGATGTTGCTTCAATAAATTTTTTTTGTACTTCCACAATTTGAATGCTTAGTCAACATTAAAATAGATTGCTAATTTATTTTTAACATCGTTAACAATATCTTAGTTTTAAGTTTTTTCCTTGAGACCTTATTGAGGTTAATAGTAAGTTTGTATATTGATGTAATTATATTCTACTCAAGGCCTGAGGGAGGGGTATATGTTAATTTTTGAATTCACCCTCATCCCCTCTCCCCTTCCCAACCTAATAATAATAAAAAATTTAATTCAGAATTACAGGTGGCTAGGAAAGATTTTATTTTTAAAAAGAATAAAAAAGTTATTTTTTTATTAAATTATGAAGTTACATATCTTGCGATCCATTTTATTATTACCTTTCAAACTAGCTAGAGCTCTCAAGCTTTCAGTCTTTGTGTAGTCCCAATGAAATTGCATGTTAAAATTTTTTTTTTTTTAACATCTTCTATTCCAACAGGGCTGCAAGTAACAACTATTAAATTTGGAAGTTACTGGAAGAGAAAAGAAGAAGCTTTTTAAGCAAGATAACGATTTTCAGACAAGTTAAAAGATTGCAAGTTATATGAATCAGAAAAACAAGGTGAAGGGAATTAATTCCAAAAAACTGAAGTTCAAGGGAAAAAACTAGGCGAAAAAGAATTTTTGGAGCACTTAGGAACAGTCACAATAAAAGGATGAGACTTAATTGAATGACAAGTAACCTGAGAATAAATTTTAATACATGGCACAAGAGGCACTAGCTCTTTAGAGCAGCACCCATTATAGTATATATAGAAAAGAGAAAGAAAAGCAACATTACGATGATGTGACAATGGTTAAAGTTTGGCTGCAAGAGCAGGTCAAATTATGTTTATAATGCGTTTTTGCACATTGTCTAAAAGAGAAAGGGCATCGTTGGAAGATCCACCCCAGATATGGCAATATTATTCTATACAAGGATGGATTAGAGACTTATAGAGATAAAGAACAGAATACAGAGTAAGAAAGGGGCAAGTTTCCATGGTTGATAACACTAGGGTGTTAAGAAAAACATACATCCTACCATCTCCTGTTTGTCAGCTGTCTCAAAATTGTGTTATTGTTTTTTCACTATCTTTTAGACTAGCTAGAGCTTTGGAATTTTTAGTTTGTATAGTGCATGTTAAAATTGTTTCAAGGTCCATTGATACATATACAGTAAAGGGATGTGATTTTGCTGAATGATCATAACGAATCACACAATTTTGATCTTAGGTTGATGGAACAAGAGATGATAGATTTTAACTTTTAAACAATGATTATAATACCATTTGGAAAAAAGATGAAACCTTACAGTAGTGGGGCTCAGTGCTATTTACTATAACTACATTTACTATAGGTTTTATACCTTTTCTAAAGAAAAAGGTTTTTCATTAGAAAAACTAGCCCAAATATGACAACAGTACTCCATACAGGGGAAAATAAGAAATAACATCGAAAAGAGTGCAGTCTTGAAGAAAGCCGTGATATAGAACAAGTTAAGTGGAAGCACATAAAAGAATGGTCAGAGGATTCTAACTTGATTTTATGACAAATAGGTAAAGTGATACCTAAGTAAATGACCTGGCAAAGCTATTGGACTATTGGAGTGTTTGCAAATCAAAGGATAATAGCCATTAACTGAGATCGGAATATGAAACAGTTGAATTCAAATTATTTTCACAAAGAAAAAGTCTGATAAGTTTTACAAAAGCTAAGACCACTAACAGTTGTAGTCACGAACAATTGTAAAGAGTCAATTAGATGGTGTTAATGGTCTTTAAAATTAAAATAACATTTTTAGGGACTTTAGTCATGTTTTAAATTATTAAAAAACTTGACTTGATTGTAGATGTGCATGATACCCTAAGTAATGACCTATGCTGTTGCCTCAGTCCTAATTAACCCAAAAAAATAAAGGTTTCTTATGTGGTCTCAAAAAGATTCATTGTTTTTGATGAAAGATACCAGCATGTCTGGCATGCTGGTGTCTTTTATCAAAATGTTATTTTAATTTTTCAAGTATTGTTTCTTACCTACATTAATGACATTCCAAACAAATTTAACACTTAATCATTTGCATTATAATTATATAACTACTATACTATTTAAACAGGCAATCATAAGTATGAATTCTACACTGTAGAAATTTTATTTAAGTCAAACTTAACATTAAGCTTGATAACCTTAAGTTTTTTTATTCTTGGTATGCTTAGGGTTTACAGTGGTTGTTATTGTTAATAAGAATTTTTTTTTTTAGTGTAAACGCCAACATTGACCTAATTGTGTCAGCCTTACAAGTATTTTCAAATCTTCAATTAGAAAGCCATTCGATTTCTAAAGATCATCTTTCAATATCAACATTGGAAGAGTTGGAAGAATGTTTTTATTTTTATTTTAAAAAATGTGCAGCTGCTGAGCGTGTGGTTACATCAAAGTCTTTGTTTGATCAAATTATTCAAGCAGCAAAAAATACCTCAAATGCTCAGGTATTTAAGAGTTTATTTTAATCAGCTATTTTGACATTTCGTTCTCATTTATGTATTGAAAAAAACAAAAATTAAAAACATAAAAATATATATAACTTGAAACAGTTGTTAGGATGACATTTTCTTCATTGGTACTGTTGGTACCAATGGTTCACTGCCAGTAGCATGATCTACTATTCATACTTCAAATTAAATGTAATCATTATTTTGTTTTTATTTTTAATAAGATTCTTTTCTATACAAATTATAAATTTCTTTTTTACATAATAATATCCATAAATCCTATTGTTTATATACTGTGATATCAATCAACTGTTTTTGTACCAAGAATAAGTTCTTTAAAAGCATCTCAACTTGGATTTTTAATTTTTATATACTTTAAAAATAAATTTACTTTAACTAACATAAGGTTATATACACCTCTAAGTTTTTTTTTTAATGTTATTACTGAAGATAAACTAATCCTTTTCAACTTCACTGTTTTTGTGAGTTTTTTTTTTTTCTTCTGCAAACTCTAGTTTCCCCTCTTTTTTGTGGCTTAAGAATATTATGAATTATTCAACATGTTCAGTTATTCTAAATCTCTTTAAATGACTTTCTACTGTTCTTAAGTGATTGAGTTACTAAGGACTCAGCTGAGGTGCAATGTGACTTTTTACCTATAATATCCTAAGTGTTGTATAATTTTTTTTTTTTAACATAAAAATTAATATCACCACATCATAGTTATGAATATTAATATTACTTTACAGGTTTAGCAAAAATTGACATCTGCAACTTCAACAAAGTTTTTACTTTAGTTGTAAATAATTAAGTGAAATATTAACAATATAAATTATAAGTAAATTTTATATAATTAACTGAACATATGTAATGCGGTAGTGGTGTAGTGGTAAAGCGCTCGCTTCATAAGCCAGAGGTTTCAAGTTCGATCCCCACCACGTCCCTGGTAGTACCGCGCTCAATTTGTTTCTCCGCGCAGCGGCCTTGTTATTCAAGGTTCGTGTTTCGGAGTTATAGAGTTGAGAGAGGGTTATAACCACTATTAAGTAGCCTCCTCATCTGTAGTAACCTTCTCAGCCTTGAGAAGGTGAATAACAAAAAAAAAAAAAAAAAAAAAAACTTATTAAATTGATTGTATTTCAAAATATGATATTAATAAAAATATGATATGATATATCAGTGATATTATATTATTATTAATAATATAATATTAATGATAACCAGAGTCAAACACATTTAAAAATTTATAACAGTTGAAAATAGAAAAAATAGAAGAATTACCATTATTTATTTATAGTTTCATACATTAACTCAGGTTTAAGCAGGCAGTATTTTTAATAAAGTCAATTTTTTTGAAATTTAATTGTATGAAGTATTTTAGAAAAGTGTACGTCTAAATCTGTTAAAGCATATGTGTGTGTTTATTTAATAGGCAAGTTTTAAAGTATAAATATTTTTACTTGTTCCTTAGTATGATGTGGGAGGTAATGCTGCGTTGATTGCATTGAAATTAGCTGCAATGGGTAATAACACCAAAGTAAGTTTTATTTTGTGTTGAACATGTTTTTTTATTCTGTTATGAAATACTTTTATATTTATACATATTTTCTGTATTTAAGTCTATAAAATTATATGAAAGGATATGTGAAGCGGTTATAAAATTTTTGTAAACAAAGTCAAGTAAAGAGTTCTGAAAAAGAATCATTAGAGTTGAATCATTAGAGTTATTTTTGAGCTCTTGAGTGGAATCTGCTTTATTAAGTTTATAATTCTGTTTTAAAAAATAGTTCTTAAACATCAGCCCTCGAAATTGAAAATTTTTGATTTAGGAATTGTAATTTAAATGTTTTTGTAGACTGAGTGTTGTAGGGTAATGTGGGGCAAAATGAGACTGATCACATTTATCATGATGTCAGTCCCACAATTTATTGTTTGAAGATTTTTAAAAATGCAGTTGTGTTCTTTAATCATTTAGTGTCAGAAAAAATATAACAAGTAAAAAGTATGAAAAGAGTAGCAGTTATTTTCTCAGTTAAGTGACAGTTCTGAATTTTGAAACTTTGTTATTATAATTTTTCTTGGCCTTTTTGATCTCACTGAGTATAAATTAATTTTATATTTAAAGTTTGTGTGTCAACCCTTCCATGGAGACTCGTGTGGTTTTTTGTCTTGTTTGTCTGTGCATAAGTTTTTTATTGAGATAACTTGGTCACGGCTGTTTGCAAGTTTTGTTATATTAAGCGTTTCAATACTTTGCAAAAAAAAGTGTTTCAAAATCAAAGAAAGCAAAACTAACAAAATAGGAAATTAAAATAAATTTAAATAAAAAAATAATAATAATAATAATTTGTGTATTGTTTTTATTTGATATTTTCAGCAACCAAATTGGATAAGGCAAAACAAAACAAAAAACAGTTTTAAGTCAACATCAAAAAGACTGATTTTCCTTTATTTTACTTGTTTTTTAAAGAGGAAACGGAAAATATTTTATAATATAATATAAAATTTTTCATTGTTTTTCTTTTAAATCCCTCTGCTCATATATTTGCTTTGTAACCATTTATCTTTTCTTTTCTGTATATAAAAAATCTTTCTGTTTTATGTTTTTGAATGATACACATCTCTTCACATTTAGATTTCTTATACCATTTAAGCATCTCAATGAACTTTCTAAGTAAGGTGCAGATCAAGCTTTCTCAGGAAATGTGCGCGGTTTTTTGTCTTGTATGGCGACGCATGAGTATTTTATTTTAGACAACTTGGTCACAGTCGTTTGCAAGTTTTATTATATTAAGCGTTGCGGAAAAAAAAAAGTTTCAAAAAAAAAGAAAACAAAACATAATTGTACAAATCATAATAGTAAATTAAAATAAATTCAAGTATATATTGTCCCTATATGAAAATGTAATGTATTCTTATACTTTTATGTATAATTTTTTTTATTATATAATTATACTTATTTGTTTAAATATATGTGCATGTTTAGCTTATTTGAATAAGGTATTTACTACATACACAGAATGTTTATGGTTTGTATCTCACCACTTTCTGATTTTTTTAATTGTTTTTTTTTTCAATGCAGCTGCTCAAATGTTTGCTTTCTATACATTTATCTTTTCTTTTTTGTATATAAAAAATCTTTTTATTGTATGTTTTTGAATGATACACATCTCTTCACATTTAGATTTCTTATACCATTAAAGCCTTTCAGTGTATTTTCTAAGTAAGGCGCACATACATATATACATAGTTTTTAAGCTTCAATTAGGCCATGCCGTCTACACATTTTCCACATTGCCTTAATTGTTTCATATTACCTTTCTATTACTGTATGTTTTTTATTTACAATCTTTTAGTGCTTTGAAATTTTGGATACCTGTTGCTTTTTAACATTCAGCTCTGTGCGTTTAGTTCTACCAGCCCCCTCACTTTTAATCTACTATGCTATTGGTGAACAATTATTAATAATAATTATTATTAGTTGTTATGCAATTATTAATAGTAATTGTTAATAATTGTTTATGTATATATCACCAATAACATAGTAAACCAAAAGAGAGGGGATGGGTAGAAAAACAAAAAAAAATTGGGATTTGAACATTTGACATTCCGTGTATGAAGTAAATGTCTTATCCAAATAAGCTAAACACATATATACTTTTGAACAAATAAATATAATTATACAGTACACAATTAGTTAATTAATAATAAATAATCTTTGCTTGAATTTTGTACTTTTATAATGGACATCTGTCCAATATCTTTTAATAGATTTTAGTTGAAAATCACTTAGTAAGCTACATAAAAGAAATGAATTCAGTATTTTATGGATTGTCAAGAAATATTCTACAAATTGTGTTCCAGTATTTAGAAAAGTTTAACATAGCTCACCAATTTAATGAAAATAATGGTGCTGCAGGAGGAGATTTTATAAGTGGACTTTTAAAGGTACATCTAGACTCTTCACTTTGAAAACCTCAAGAGGTGACTTTTAATCATATGTTTATGGGTTAAACTACAATTCAGTAAACATTTTTTTAATAATATAAAAACTGTTATGGATAAATACAAGTTTGAACCTTATCAAAATTTTAACTATGGTGACTCTGGCCTTAGAACTGTACATAAACCTGTTAATATTAAAACTGAAAAAAGAAAAAGTTATGTATCTCTCATAAGAAGTGGAGAAAGGGGTGTAACAACTACAGTTGTTTGTGCTATGAATGTGACTAGACAATCTGTTCCCCCAATGATAATTTAAAGGGAAGATGAATGAAACTAAAGCTCATAGGCCATGCACCCACTGGAGCAATTAAAGTGTGCTCTAAAAATGGTTGGATTTTATTTACTCTATGAAACTGAAATTTTTATAGAGTAAATAAAACATTTTGTAAAGCATACATAAGCTTCTATTGAAAATAAGATTCTTTTAGTCGCAAAACTTACACAAAGAACATTAAATTATTGAATGAAAATGGATTAGTAATTATTACGTTACTACCTCTATCTTCCATAAGTTGCAGCCACTTACTTGCAGTTTTTTCAAGCCGCTAAAAACTTGTTATAAAGAAGAATGTGGATTATGGTTACAACTTGCAGGTAGATTCTCCAAAGCTAATAATATAAAGCTAATAATAGGACTGCCTCTGTAAAAATAGCTTGTTCTGACTTTAGTAAATCAGTAATTTATCCTCTATGTTTGGATATAATTCCAAACATTAAGTTTAACAATGACAAAAGATCTAATAACATCATACAAAAATCTGAGAGTATTGTGTCATATATTAAATCAAGTTACCATTGTTGCGAGAATATTCAGAAAATATGACCTCCTCATTGTTGCGAGAATATTCAGAAAATATGACCTCCTCAGTAACACCTCATTCCAAAGTTGATTTTACCACTAAAAAAAATGAAGTATCACAGATAATAAAAACATCTTACTGAAAATGATTTTTTAAATTGTGTTGCATTCTTGTATTTGTTTATATATATATATTAAAAACAACTATCTAAGCGTTTTTCAACCTTCTCTTTTATTACAAAAAATCGTATATAAATACAAAGTTATAATTCCCATGACAATTATAAAACAACAATAGTCAGTAAAAACCATAAATGAATGCGTGACTTTCATCACGTTTATCTACATGACTTTTACCACATATACGTAATAATTGTAATTCACCAACTTTAATAGAACATGCCCTCTTGGTGAATTAACTCATCTAATAACTAAGTCTAATCGTTGTGGGGCACTTATTATTCGTCCGGAGCGCGTTATCGTTTGTTCGTTGCAATCATTTCGAACTTGAACGGCATTCTCGTTATATCTTCCTTTACCGTTACCAACTTCATCTTTTGGTATATCAAGACCATCGCTAAATGAGTCTTTTTTATTATGAGAGTCCAGAATACAGCGACGCAAGTGTGAGATATGTCGTGGGAATACTCTATTTGCGGTTTTGGCGTCAAACGACCAGGCATTTTGCTTCCGTACGATACCAGGTATCCAAGACTGATCACATTTTGTCTCTTGAGCTGGTTTTACCCAAACATTGTCACCTTCCTTGAATATGTTGTCTGCTTCATATTTTTGACTTTCTTATGTGTATCGACACCTGGAATAAACGACGTTGGTTTTTGCTTAAATTGCTGCAATGGACTTTTACTAGAATTTGATGAGATCGTCTCATTGTACAGTAATACTGCCAGAGCGATTGAGCAACGTGAATGGGCGACTGTTCTTTTGATTGTTCTGTGTATGCGCTCAACGATACCATTGCCTTGAGCTCGATGAGCTGCTCGATATTCTAAATCAACGTCCCATTAGTCAGCAAACCTCGTTAGCGTGTGTGAACGAAATTCATTGTCCATTAGAAGGCAAACTGGCGGTCCAAATAAGGAAAATATTTCTTCCAGCTTTCCAATAATTTCAGCCGCTGTTTTGGTTACCAGTTTGCGCCATACTGTATACCGTGATGGGCCCCAGTCAATCATTGATAAGTATAGTTCTGCACCTACATGCGTCACATCGAGAGCAGCCCGATTCCAATTCTGCTTTACACTCAGCTGACCATGCTTCCATTTTACGGAATAAGGATCGATGGAGTTGCACTGGTTACAACTTGCAATTATTGCTGAAACCTCCTTACGTGATACATTCTGGTTGTTTTGTAAACAAAGTTGCAATGTTCGATCGACACCAAAATGACCAATTGAGTGAACTTTCCATATGTCTTTCTGTTGGATTTTTCCGGTTGCACACACTGTTCTGCACCATTTTTGAGGGATTTAGTTCAGATGGAATCCATTGTACAATAATCTTAATATCTTTTGCTATTTCCTTTATCGTATTTAGCCGTCGTTGTACTAGCAGTTGAGAAATTCCCCAAGTATTTATGCGATATTCTTCTTTTAAAACTGTGTTTAACCACCCCACGGTGCTCTTGCAATCGCTGTATACTGTGAGTTCTTTTATATCCCATTTACTGGCTAAATTTAACCCTCGAAGTATCGAATCTAGTTCACTTATATTAATATGGTGCGTATCACTCATTGGTTGTAGCTATGCTGCATCTTCAATAACGATTCCTCCAATTAGAAGAACTACACCCAGTCCTATGGACGATGCATCACAGTAAAGCTCAGCTTTTCCATTCACTGGTACCAGCCATTTCCCACCAACCGAGTCCTCTTTTTCCAAACGGTGAAACAACTCATTCATTTTTTCTTTGCAATCTTCAGAAACATACTCGTTCCATGGAATATTTCCAGCTAATCGTTTGATGTATGAAGCTTGTAAACGCAAACTTCCTGCCACCGGGTAATGTCCAATAAGTTTACTTAAATTGCTAAAAAGCTGTGATCGTGTGACTGCATTTGAAAATTCGAATTGTACTACATTGTCCCGCTTCCATATCAATTCCCCATTTTTATTTCGTTCAACTTTCAATCCTAAAACACGTCCTTTTTCTAGCTCTTCTGGAGGTTTACACTGCAACCCAAATTTCTCAAAATGCTTCGCTACATTTCAGCTGTTTCTACACTTTAATCGACAAATATATCATCGATGTAATTATCACATGCTTTCTTCACAGTAGAATTCATATTGAGCACGTGACGAAGAATTGTAGTCATTATTGTTGGAGCCACGTTGATGCCAAAACACATTCTGGTGAAACAATACCGTTCCCCATTTATAATCACAGTTTGATATGGCCACAGTTTTTTTTCAATGTGAATTTGAAGGTAGGCTTTCTTAAGATCAAAGATTTTTGCGCTTTCAGTTTTTCTCCAACGACACAGTTTCTCTTGACAAACATCGGCATTTGCTGTGTGACAATTTACAAATTCATTGAGAGCTCAGAAGTCTTCCACTGGGCGTATCTTTCTACCTTTATTCTCTTGCGCAACACACATTAGCGGTATCAATACTTTAGGTGGTCCCAATGCTTGCTCGTTATACGGCACAAGAATGCCAGAGTTGATCCATTCATTTATTTCTTTTCTGTAACTACTTTCATACTTTTCGCTCATCTTGTATTCGCAGATCGTATTATTAATTCCAGTTCCATGATGCCGTCCACTTTTTTCCGTCGAACTTTGCCCTGAAATCCTGATGTTTTATATCATTGTTTTTGTTTATTTCTTTCTCTTCGTTTATTTCATTCTTTTCATTTATTTCGTTCTCTTCGTTTATTTTGTTCTTTTCGTTTATTTCGTTTATTTCGTTTTCTTTACTTATATTATTTGCGCCACATTTTTCCGTGTCACATGCTAACATTCGGACGGTACGGTTTTTATCACCATAGATTATGGCTCCTCCGAATTTTTCAATAGCATCCATTACGAAAACCAAATCAAACCCGAATGGTTTGTCCTTTACAATTAACCATCCGATATATTCCATCAATTTCCAATTTGATTACCATTTCACCTAGCACTTGTACAGTTCCTCCCAAAGTTGTGATGCATTTTTCACTTTTTGAAACAAGTCCACGTGTAGATTCAGCATGAACCACTGTAATTGAGCATCCAGAATCAATTAATGCTGTTCGGAACATTCCGTTTATTTTAACTTTTAATGATGGCAATGCTGTTTCAGGGAGAATACTAAATGCCATTATTTTCAAATTCTCCCTTTTCCTTTTAAACCTTGCAATCAATTGATGCAGTCTTTAGCTCGATGATTGTGTGAACAGTTCTTGCATTTTGCCTCGCAGTTCCGTGCATAATGTCCAAATTTCCCACAATTAAAACATGTTATTTTATTTGTTCCGGCAAAACCAGTTGTTTGGGGAAGTAGCAATGTTGCTGCAATCATCACATTATCGGAACCATCCAACTGTCGGGCTTCTTGAGTCACTCGTTCCAAAGTAACAGCAACCTCAACAGCCTTTGCAAATGTAAGTTCTTCAGATTCCAGTAATAGCCGTTTGATCGTAGCTCCATCGTTAAAGCCAGTGATAAATTGGTCGCGCATCCTGTCATCTCTATCCGTAAATTTGCATCCTTCAGCAGCTCTTGCAATCCGTCGTGAAAATTCCGTCACACTCTCATTACTTGCTTTTTTAATTGTTGCAAATTCAAAGGGTAGTATTAACGATGACTTTGATTTAAAAAGCTTCATAATATTTTTCTCGATCTCTTCGTAAGTCACTGAATCGTCTTCTGGGTATGCCGGCAAGCATAGATCTTCTAATGCAGAATAAATCTGTGGTGGCAAACATGTTAATTTATCGTTTTTCTCTTTGCTTCGTCAATGTCCATTGCTGCAATATATGTTCGCAGTTGACGGATAAACCGTTGATGTTTGCCATCAAATACTGGTGGCATAATAGCCGAAATAGCTTGTTGCATTCTTGTATTCGTTTATATATATATTAAAAACAACTATCTAAGCGTTTTTCAACCTTCTCTTTTATTACAAAAAATCGTATATAAATACAAAGTTATAATTCCCATGACAATTATAAAACAACAATAGTCATTAAAAACCATAAATGAATGCGTGACTTTCATCACGTTTATCTATGTGACTTTTACCACGTATATGTAATAATTGTAATTCACCAACTTTAATAGAACAAATCGTCCAAAAAATTCAAAAGTCTTAATATTAAAAATACAGCAAAGAACAAAAATGCAGAAAATAAATGTGCATTAGGAAAGGGTAAAGTAAAGGTAAAAAATTTTTTGTTAATGACTGGGAATGCAATGTTTGTAATTGAAAATAATGGAGTAAGGCTGCAAAAAGAGAGACTATAAAATAATTTTCAAAATGTTCAACTTAATCTCATTCGAATTGTTGTTCATTTCAAAATACTAGTGAAATAATATGTGATTTTTGTGACTAGTGTCAGTTTGATTTATATGTTAATTCTATTTGTAGAATATATTTTATTACAAAAAAGATTTATCTAGCTAATCATATTAAAAACCTGGTTTGTTTATTCAAAAAAGTCTTTCTCATTTTGTCCCACTCTGTGGGGCAATAAGAGACAGTGTAGGTGTTGTCAGTAAATGATCTCTAGAGACCTAACCATTGCAGTTTTGCAACTCATATTTTTTTGGGTTATAGTAGGGAGTTAGATGGTTTAAAAAATATTTAATTCTCTTTTCAAAACTTATTACATGGACTGTATTAGGTAAACTAGAGCTTAAATGTGTTATTTTGCCCCTCATTACCCTAAACTTTTTGCCCTTATTACTCTAAATTTTTTTGCCTCTCATTACCCTAATTTTTTTTCCCCTCATTATCCTAAATATTTTGCCCCTCATCACCCTATATTTTTAAAATTTTTAAAAATTGTTTTGAAAAACTTGAGATGTTTTTCCTTGAGTGCTTATGAATAAGATATAGGACTAAATATTTTAAATAAGAATCAAGAGATATATAATTTTATTTGAAATAAAATCTTCAAGATCATGAATATTTTATTTTAAATATTATTAATCATATTTGGTTAAATAACCTGATTATTTATCTAAAAAATTCTATGATTAAATATTAGAAATTTGAAAAACTTGTAAACTAATGACTTTTATAATAATAAAACAAATTTTTTTTTTCTTATTAATAACTTTGTGTCAGTATATAAATCAGTGAGTGCAGGACCTTAGTCATAAATTTCAAAATGTCACAACACACATTAAATGTGTGTTATGACAAAGGAATATTTATTTTTGCAAATTTGGATGAGTTACAAAGTTTTTTTCTCTCTTCTGAAAAATTTAAATTTTGTGACTGAAGTGGTTTCTGCACTCACCGATTCATATGATACTTGGTTCATTACAAATTTTTGTACTTCAACATAATTCTTAGGTTTTACTAGGAGGTCCTGTTGGTCCAAAACTAGAAAGTTTGTTAGGTAATAGAATAATTATCCCTAGTTCTATGAAGCAAGACCATGATGAATACCATTTAATTATGGAGTACAAAAAGGGCGATATTTGGGGAGATCACACATCGTTGTGTGCAAATCGATTTATAATTACTCATGACAAAGCAAACAGTGAAATGCAAGCCATGGATAAGTTTTTTGGTAAATGTGAGATATAACTTTTATTTTATGGTAGATATTTACAGATATTTTTTTTTTTCTGAGTTTATTTTTATCTTATTCATGCTTACTTTTTTTTCTTTTTATAGAGTCATTAATCAGTTTTAAAGCTGATCTTATCATTGTGTCAGGGCTTCATTTATTAGAATCGCAACCTCCAAATGTGATTGAAAAAAAATTAAATGCGTTTCGCACTCATCTACAAAATGTTCCTTCGACAACTCCTATACATTTAGAATTGGCTAGCATGACCTCAGTGCAGCTTACAAAAGATATAGCTAATCAAATATTTCCTGTTGTTGATTCGATTGGTTTAAACGAACAAGAGTTAGCGTTTTTGTCAACTTCTTTAAATGGTCCTGGTTCTCCAAACGAGCTAACACAATGGCCGCCAGAAATAGGTTAAACCAATGTAGTACGAATGCCATAGTTATTTTTAAAAAGTTTAATTTAATTTTATTACTTATATAATTGGTTTCACTAATATTTTACTTTTACTGAATTTGATAAAGTTTATCAGATTCAATAACTAGTTTTCTTTGTTTAGGGTTAATGGCTGATATCATTGATTGGTTGTTCCAATTTTATGGAAGAAACACGCGCTACGGTTCGGACAGTTCACGATTAACAAGAATCCATTTTCATTGCTTAACATATCATTTAATAGCTGTTTTTCCAGAGTACTGGAACAATAGTCTGGCAGCGACAGTTGCTGGATCTCGAACTGCATCTACTCAAGCTTGTGATAAAGAAAAGCTTACTTCTCTCGACGTTGAATTGCGTATTCCTAAAGTATTTGCTCGATCAGTTCATTTTTGGGAGCTAAGGAGATATCTTGTTAAACAAGAGGAAGGAAACCCTATGACGTCTTGGTCACATAACGGAGTAGACTACAATTTTTGTGCTGTTCTTGTCTGTAAAGAGGCTAAGAAAACTGTTGGTTTAGGAGACAGTATTTCTGCTGTTGGTTTGCAATATTCTGATTTCATTTATATGTAGCAACTAGTATCAAATCTCTTAAAATAGAATATGCAAATAAAAAACAATTAGGTGAATTTTTTTTTGTATTGTTTTATTTATTTTTATAAATTTATTCTACGTAGAGCATGTTGCTGTTTTTATATTATTTAAAATAAGCAATATTTTAAATGTTATTTATACCTCAAAATATTTATAATTTTGATGATTTTTTTAAAAAAAATTCAAACTACCTTTTTTGAAATAATAATGCGATGGTTTCCTTAAAATGAAATTGTATTTTAGAGTTAATCTACCATGTGACAACAAGTTTGCAAGCTTCAAAATCTGTTCTAACATAATGATTAAAAATTAAACATTGTTTAATTTTTTTCTTCCTAATTTCAAAAAATATTTTATAAAGTTTTAATATAATCTCTTTCAATTACTTATGTTTTACCTGTTGGAAATCGGGCAAGAGACTAACTACGGTTTATCTTGCAACTAGATTTCTGTAAGCTATTTTTTTTTTGTTTGAATTAGTTGCTTCTCTTATTCAAAACTATTTTTGTTGTTAATTCTTTACAATTACAAGTATATTTCAAACATATTACAAGGGTATTTAAATATATTACTATTACAAGGATAGTTTAACCATAGTACTATAACAAGTATAGTTTAAACATATTACTATTACAAGGGTAGTTTAAACATTATTAATACAAAGATAGCTTAAACATTAATGCAACATTTTTTTTTATTTTTTATTATTAGGTTGATTAGGTGCTCCCAGAAGTCTTTACGGTCTTATTACGGAGCACCGCGGCAGACCATTTAACTAGAGGTTCACGCCTCCTTCCTTACCAATGTCGCTAATTGGGCTAGAGCCGGCGTCGAACCTCGGAACTCTGGGTTCTGAACCAGAACTCTAACCACTGCGCCACGGCTGCTCATTTCGAAAGTCTTATTGGTTTGTAGCAAACGTTATTTTTACATCATGTCGATAGTTAAGTATTATTAGTTAAAAGCTAGTAACATCTTAGCCATACTGTTTCAATATAGTAGGGAACCTCAGTCGCTTCAATATAGTAGGGAACCTCAGTCGCTTCAATATAGTAGGGAACCTCAGTCGCTTCAATATAGTAGGGAACCTCAGTCGCTTCAATATAGTAGGGAACCTCAGCCGCTTCAATATAGTAGGGAATCTCAGTCGCTTCAATATAGTAGGGAACCTCAGTCGCTTTTAAAAATGGCGTAATAAACGTAAATTTTGTTAATTTCAAATTTGCATTATTTTAAATATTTCATTTTTAAAATAGTTATAACCACATATGTTCCACAGGTGTGGGTGTTTTAACATTTTCAATACTTTCTATACTATATTTTTAAGACAGAGAAATTTTTTTCTTTTCTTTTTTTCAATTATGCAGTGATCAAATAAAACCAATTACATTAAATCTATTTATAGTTTGATGAGGAGGTGCTACACCAAGCCCCTCTGTGCTGACGAAAATAAAAAACACAGACGCTACAGAAAAAGAAGCAATTGTGTCTCTAAAGTTACTTTGTTACGCTGTCTTTGAAAGCATTGACTGATGGAGCATTCACTGCTGTTTGGGAAAGCGCATTCTATGGGACAACAACTCTATTTGAAAAAAGGTCAATTTATATTTAAAATGTCGTTCTTCACAATTTCGTACAACCTGGCGTTCTAGTTTTTGGCTATGCCCTCTCAAAATATACTTTCTTTTACTGTTTGAAAGTTTTTGCGGGACGAAAGAACTGACAAGTTCGAGTTGACGTGTGATTTTATATTGCTCAATAAGGTCTGCCTTTTTACGACGTTTTTCAAGTGTTGTTAGACCGAGCTGTTGATGTCGATTTCCATATGACAGGTGTTGTAATTTTCAAAGAACTGCAACTGCGATATGATATTTTAAGTCGCCCTAGCATTCTATTCGCTATTGATGCAGTCTCTACTGGTGGTCTGACGTTAAGGTTCTTGGAGATCATCACACCAAGGTCTCGTTCGACTACAGTCTTTTCGAGTGGATAACGCGTGCCGTCAACGTTGGCTATTGAATATTTGCGCGTCGACTTTTTACATGCGCAACCAACATGCATTACTTTGCATATCTCAATGTTGAAATGCATAAGCCAAATATGTGACGATTTCACAGCTCTGTCAATATCAGCTTGAAGAGTGACGCTGTCCGACTCGTTTTTTAATTATGCCAATAATTTTACTGTCGTCAGCATACAGCTGCGTATGATGAGTGATGCTGTCCGGCAGTTCATTAATAAAGGTTACGAAAAAGCAATGGGCCCAAGACCGAGCCTTGAGGCACGCCACTAGTAACCGCTTGCCATTCAGATATGATACCGTTGATGACCACTCGTTGACTTCAGTTGCGTAACCATGCTAAGATCCAGTCTAAGAGCGCGCCTTGAATACCGTAGGCTCTTAACTTATAAAGAAGATGTTTAACGTCAAACACCTACACAAAAACTGAGTACATGACTCCTACTGCGTGGCTGCAATAAATTGCTTCCGTCATGATGTCCCAAGTTTCTAGCCGGTTTGATACAATCCTTGCAATGAACAAAGCCATGCTGCTTTGGAGTAATTAAGCCATCAGCAACACATTATTCCATTATCTTGTTTGAAAAATACTTTCCATCATTTTGCATGGAATAGATGTGAGCGAGATAGGCCGGTAGTTTGATGCATTTAGTTTACTCCCCTTCTTGAAAATAGGCATTACATTCGATTTTGTCCACAAGTCGGGAACTATACCAGTCGCAAACGAGCAATTGTAGATAAGCGAAATAGGTTTGGCAAGGGCAGCTGCACAATTACTAAGGACCCGTGAATGTAAGCCGTCGTAGCCGATTGACTTTCTTTCATCAAGACGGGTGAGGCACTTTTGTACTATATTGATGGAAAAACTTGCTGGATTGATGACGCAGATAGTACGACTTTTAAAAGCTGCCATTGGACCTTCGGGCTCCAAAACAAAAACCGAATGAAAATTGTTATTCAACAATAAGCATATATCGCCGGTATCGGTAGTGATGTTGCTATTAGCTGTTTCTAGCAATGTAATAGGTTACTGACGCTCTGTTTGCTTTGTAAATGTTCATGTAGGCGTTTAGGGTTGCTTTCGGACTCTCAGGCGAGTTTCGCTTTATAATTGTACCTGGCAAATTTTACCATTTTATTAACATTTTTGCATGCGGTGCGATGTGATTCTTTGAGTAATTTGTGCGTATCGCAACCTGCATTAATATAGGGGAGAGTTGCTTTAATTGGTACACTTTTGGAATAAATATTTTTACCCAAAGATGGCTTTACTATAAAAACATTTATGATTTGACTATTACAAACAGACAACCCTACTCAGTGTTGACCTTAGCCTTCTTGCCACCCTCGTGCGGAATTTTTCCTGCCGTGACTGAAAATTTATAAACTTGCTGGTAAATTACACGGAAAATAATAACAAATCGAATTCAAAAATAATACTTTGCAATGAAATGCATACAAAGAAACGTTTTTTGTTTATGTTTAACACAAAATAAATTTAATTTTTTAAATTAATCTTTCGGACTTTTTTATCACTAAATCTTTGATTAGCGTAAAAAAATCAAGATTTTCAGCGATATCGTTTTTAATCGATAGGGTTCCTACACTTGAAGTTCTATCCTGCGACATTGTTGACCGCAGATAGGTTTTTATTAGTTTCATTTTGGAAAAGGTTCTTTGTGTGATCAATTAAAATTTTCTATCGACTCACTAAAGCTGAGAATATAGAGTGAACAATCTCTGGAGAATACCAAATAAAGTTATAGAATCATTTTCGAATTTAAGCTAATTATATCTAAGAACATTTTTATTGCTAAAGGATTAAATTTTAAAATTCTTTTTTGTACCTCATTAATCTTTCTTTTCATATTTGATCCATTATCATACCCTTGACCTCTGCAGTTAGAGATTTCAAGTCCATGCTTAGTTAGCCTGTAGAATCAGTAACAGAAAAGAATCCTAAAAAGTGCTCTTTAATTTCCACTCTAATGTCTAATGACAAGTCAACAATTCAAATTATAAGAGAAAGTTGTTCTTTTCTAGAAATATCAGGTATACAATCAGCGAGGATTGAATAGTAAACGGCTTTCAAGACCCGGTTTATTATTTCATCATTAACCTTTTGAGGCATTAAATCTATTAACTCATATAAATGAATATTTTTTCCGCAGTGATGATCTGAAGTGCCACCTTTTATTGTAAGTGCTAAATATTTTTGCATCACAGGATCAAATTTTGCATTTGTATTAGCTCTAAGAATTTGCCGTTTTGAGGTGTAAACAGTTTATCTGAACTCCCTTAAAAAGACATATTGTTTTCAGCTAGATAAAGAATGATATTCATCAACCGAAGAAGAAAATTTTGCCATTGCAAACTGTCTTTCTATAATATTAAGTTCTTCATTATCTATAGTTTTTCCAGTTTATAATCTTATTTCAATTTCCACCCACTGTTGAAAACATTTGATATGGGAGACGCTACTTTCATGAATTCCCAATGTTTCAGTTAAATATCTCCATTTATTGAACCCATAAGAGACTAAGTTTGACTTTGAATTATTATCAAAAAGTAGACAGCAAAAACAAAATACGGAGTTTTTCGAATCTGAATAAACCAACAATCTACGGCAAAATGTTGCTCCATTTACAAGTTTTCTATTGTAATAAATGCTAGAAAAATATCGACCATTTCTATCTTCAGGTTATTTTTCCTTAGTAATTTGAAAAGGACCAAGTTTAATTAAACGGTCCACAATGTTGCTAGATCGAACAACTAGCCACTTTTCACAATCCAATAAATTAAGTGATTCTTAAAATCTTCCGATAAATCATTTGATTCTTTTTAAATAACTGGTTCATTATCTACTTCAATTTGCAATGAAGTTATACAACTATTTTTGAGTATTGTTGAAGGTTCTCCAACTTTATTGGACATAGTCGTAGAGATAGTTGAAGCTTCAGGGTTAAAATCTTCAAGATCTTCATCAGGTTTTTTATAAGCAACATATTTTTCAATGCTCATGAATTTTTCAATTTTTTCAAATTTTTTATCTTTTTCGGACTTTCTTTTTCTGTACTCATACCCAGACAAATTTTTTCTCAAATTTGAAATATTATGTGACATGAGGCAAATTATTTTTTATTCGCAAGATAAAATTTTTTCTATAATTGAAAAAAAAAAATTAAACAAAGTTATCAAGAAACATTGTTAAAATTTTGAAAGTAGATAAAACAGAACAAAACTTACTGATTTTTAAAAATTGCTTTAATTGAGTCAACTTAACGTTTAATAGCAAAAAATATGAACTTTTAAACTTCTTTATAAAAAAAAGTGCGCAACTTTTCGAAATGACTCTTTTCGAAATGAGTGGAAATAACGCACAAATGGTAATGACAAATTAAAATGTGCGTTAATTATGTCTTTAAGTAAATTTAGTAATTTTTTGTCGTTCAAATTTAAAATAGCTTTTTTTTTTGTAAAGGTCAAGCGATAAATTTACATACTTCTGACTAATAAAATTTTATAAATAATAAACTTTTATAAAATAAACTGTTTCCCTAAATTGGAGCACTTTTATTTTTAATCAGAAAAGGTTTTTTTTTTTTAAAAAATACCCAGTAAAATCAACAAAAATTGATTAAAAATGATTTTTATCTTTACAGTGAACATTTAAACAGTTCATTCAAAACTTATAACAGGATTAATATTACCCAGGATTACCCAGGATTACCCTGACAAACTGAAAGTTTACAAACAAAAAAAATTATAAAAGCTTTAACTGTTATGACGTTCTCTTAATTTATTGATTATAAATCACTAAATAAAGTATAATTTTTAAGGTTTATGGTTGTTACTAAGTATTTTTAAATTGCATTTGAACTATTTCTACAACCCTTTGATTTTATTACTGATTAATCAAAGTTTCCTTGATTAGTTCCAATCAAGGAAACTTTGGACTATTTTGTTATAGTTGACCTTCATTGAAGCAGTGTGCCTAGCCCATTGGAGTGGTCCCCGAGAGAATCACCATGTTCGATGGAGGTAGCACGGTCTGGCTCATTTGTTATTATCAGATCAGGTGTGCTAGTGGACTCGACGTGTCTTTTACTTCGGTACGTTGGGAGTGTGACAAGCTGAGTTAGGTGACAATCATCAAAACACTTTTGGAAACTGATATCACCTTAAGGTTCATCTCTCACGTGAGCAACTGTTGCAATGCCACTGTTAACTTCGAAACGAGTCTTAAGATGTATGGCTAAAATATTTTCTTAAAGTATATCTTTAATTCTTTGGCGCCAAAATTCGAAAAAAAAAAAGAAAAGTTTTTGATATCTATTTTGTTTTGCGGCAAAATAAGTTTGTAATAACAAACTTGTAAAAATATTCATAAATTCAAAATAACTGAAAAATTTTAATGTAAGTTTTAATAATTTTCATACTTTTTTTTTTTTAAATGTTAAATATAAAAAAAACGGTGCCCAGAAAACACTAATTAGAAAAAAATTTTATTTGAGTTTGTTTTGACTAAATTGTTAAGTAAAAAACTCGGACCCAAAACATCAATATATATATATAGATATATATATACATATATATATATATATATATATATATATATATATATATATATATATATATATATATATATATATATATATATATATATATATATTGTCAAAATGCATTGCAACATGTTTGAGTAGCGTAGGGCGCATGAAGTTAATTAATTTCGCGGAGACACCGTATCAAAATTTAGATTATCGTATATAATTATAATGTATACCGTATAAAATTATAATGTATATCAAAGATAATGTATGTTAAGCGGCCGTGATGCAGTGGTTAAGTTCTGGCTCAGGACCAAGACACTTGTGGTTCGACGCCGACTCTAACCCAAAAAGCGACATTTCTTAGGAAGGAGGCGTGACCTTTCTCTGAGATAAAACCAACAGGTATTCTTGGAGTACCTTAATAACTAAACAAAAAAATATATAGTGTATAATTATAATGTATATTACAAATTAATTTAGAGCGAGCAGCTTTAAACGAATGAACTGATCAAAATAAAAAGTTTTTTTGCCTAAATTATTTTAAATCGTACAATTACCATATGAATCTCTCTTAATCTATTTAACTTATCAAAAGATAAAGGAGAAAATTATAATTTATTTCTAGTTTCTGGGTGTATTTCGAAGCTGAGGGAGGACTCTGAACCGCTATATGAATTGTCCAAAAACAGTAGTCAATATATATTATATCAAAAGCTTAAATTTCTTTACTTCCATCAGAAATATGCTCGTGCAACAAGTTTTAAAAATCAATTTCTCCCACAAAACAACTTTTTAAAGAAATCAATATTTTAAATATATTTTGATTGTGTCTTTAAAATTGTATTCTTTATCCCACCGGGCACAAGACGTGTTTAAGATATCTAAAATACATATTAAAACCAATTTAAGCCTTTTTTAGACGTCTAAAATACGTCTTGTGCCCGCTAGGATGTTTAATTGTAAAGAAAATTTGTTACAAAATCTTTGTATTACAAAATCTTTGTATTACAAAATCTTTGTATTACAAAATCTTTGTATTACAAAATCTTTGTATTACAAAATCTTTGTATTACAAAATCTTTGTATTACAAAATATTTGTATTACAAAATATTTGTATTACAAAATATTTGTATTACAAAATCTTTGTATTACAAAATATTTGTATTACAAAATATTTGTATTACAAAATATTTGTATTACAAAATATTTGTATTACAAAATATTTGTATTACAAAATATTTGTATTACAAAATATTTGCATTACAGTTTTGTTATAAAACAAGCAGTTAGCTTGTTTTATAACAAAACTGTTCGAATTTTTAAATAAATTTTATTTAAAATTTGAATAGAACATTAAATAAGTTAGCGTATAAAAACATTAAACTTCAAACTTTTAATAATTTTATTTACAAAGTAATGAAATTACACGTAAAATATAATTGCAAGTAAACAAATTGTTCTTTGATTCTTCGATATTGTTTTTTAGTTTATTGGAAAAAATATTTTGATAGTGAACTTTAATTAAGTAAATGATTTATTTACTAAATCAAAGTTCACTACTTATTTATTAATTTAGGCAGAACAATGTCTTGTGGTAAATTTATTGTAGTAAAATTTAAATTGTATAGCCGTAGTTGAACACGTTCAGTAAACTCTCATTTAAATCCAACAGGGTCTGCAAAAAGGAAAGGAAAAAAAAAAAGCAGAAGCCGCTTTGCGAAATGCAAACAACTTGAACAATTTCTTTCATAAACTCCAGATTAACCCATTCAAAAAAGTCAATTCGCTAAACACAATGTTTCTTTTCCAGACTTTGAATCATCTATTGTAAGGGAAAACGCTGACACAATCATACCTGCGCAAATAACAAATAACATTTATACTAAAATAGAAACTCATTAAATAAAGCAACATGGGAACACGTGTATCAGAACAATATGCGAATAAATTCATTTATTTTATCAGCTCAATTTTCAACAGATCGTGGTATCTTTCCTCAAACAATAAATAGTTCTAATTTAATAGAAACTATTCTGCAGCATGGACTATGTAAACCACTTGGACCATTTAAGAAAGACGAAGATGGGCAACCAATATTTAGCGAATCATTTTGCTCGTTTTACTCTTCTGTAAATTTGAAAGTTGCCCGCATATGGCTTTGCTTTTCCTTAAGCCTAGGTCAGCCTACTTGATCATCTTGTTATCTAAATGAAAAAATTAGACAGCATGAAAAGTCACGCATCCATATATCTTCTTCTATTCTGTCTATGTCTATATGTCTATGCCAGATGGAATCTTGAAACCAATTAGACAAGGATCATGAAAATACAATGAACGAATAGTCGAATTTTGAAGAAAGTTTCTTGAGCGAGTTATTGACATTATATTGATCCTTGCAAAACTTTACTTGCCTTTTCGAGGACACCTTGAAATAATATCCACGGGTTGATGTGAAGGAGAAATTTTTTAGAGTTTAGTTTCTATGCAAACTAAATTTGACCTCATTTTAAAAGAGGTCACACGTTTACCATCTCAATCCACAAAGTATTTCAGCCCGAAAATTCAAAATGAAATGATTTCCTATATGTCTAAAGCAATAAAATATCATTTGATCGGGTTTACGAAATCGAATGCTGAGCTTCTGATATCCAGGCTCTAACAGTGGAACTTGGTTGATTATTAGGTTATAAGCTACGGATTAGAGGAAGCAGCATCAAAGTTTCTTCAACTTCTCCAGTCAGCGTGATGGGCTGTTACCCTACAACGATGTTGTCGGTCTATTCCAGGCTATAGGTATCGCATGTAATCCTATTGACAGACGCCTATTCATAAACAGTTTATCCCGGAACCTCAAAGTTGTGTTGCTTCACAATAGAAACATCTATCCGTCTCTCCCGATGGCCTACTCTGCGCATCTCAAAGAGGGCTGCACTAGTGTCAAAATGTTGCTAAGTACATTAAAGTATGACGACTACGGATGGGAGGTGAATTCAAAATGGTATAATTTTTCATGGGTCTTTAAGAGGTTTTACGAAATTTTTTCACATATTTTAGACATGAGCTATTAAAATATAACACTTATGGTTATCAATGATGCAGTTGAAGCCAATGTACCAATGTACAACTTTCTTTGGTACAATAATTCGGGTTCTCAATTTTTTTTGGGTACTGTTTAAAAAGGTGGTCAGAGCTTGCTTTCTCTTCACAGAATAATTGCATTAAAGTTGAAAAACCTTTGTCCAACAAGGTGGACTTCTCAAGTAGATGCGGTCCGTGCGGTAAAAAATAGATATGTCGACATTCTAAAAGTACTTATACGGATTTCTCTTGAAAGTCTAAATAAGACAAAGAGAGACAACGCCATAGTTCTTCGGAATGATATTGGAAAGTTTGAATTTATTGTATTCATTGTTGTTCGGGAAAGATTACTTTAAGCAAATAATACAGCTTTTGTCGAGCTCCAGAGAAAACAAATAGATCTTTCTCGTGCAACTATTTAACTCTCAATAGCCCATACAGAACTTCAGTTTACCCGTAGTTCATGGGAGAGCATAGCTTTAACTTCAAAAGCACTAGCAGTTAACTGAAACACCACTAAAACTTTTGCAAACATACGGAGGAGAAATGCCAGATTAATTCATGATGACTTTTAACAAAATCAAAGGATTCAAGATGGTGAACTTTTGTTTAAAGTGAATGTCTTTTATCCTATTATTGACACTGCAATATATCAACTGCAGTCATGCTTTCAAGGCCAAAAACCAGTTTACTGATTTGAGCTCAATAAAGAGATGCAACCTTAGCAGATGCTAATTTTGCAACTGATTTGATATATGGTTTCCAAGAAAGATTGGAAGTAAGAGTTAATCCTAGAAGATAAAGAGTGGATGACTCATCGAGTACATTACCGTTCATAAATATAAGAAGATCTAAATTATTGCGATAACGATTGGCTAAAGTTTTATCTGTATTGAAGTTCACCAGCCACTGTGAGCCCCATGCTGTAGCAGAAGTGAGGTCCTTTTTGAGCTCAAATGCCTCCTCCAAGCAATCAGAGAGTGTTGGTTTCTTATCACGACAAGAATAAATGGTAATATCATCAGCAAACAATGCCACCTTAGATGTGAGAATATCTAGAAAATCGTTGATGTAAATTAAAAAGAGTATAGGGCCAAGGATAGAACCTTGAGGAACCCCTGATGTTACAGAATAAGAAAAAGAGTGCTGTCCATTGAGGACAACTTTTATACTAAGATTGAAATGGAAGGATTCAATAATCTTAAAGGTGTTGCCAGATACACTATAAGAAGAAAGCTTATGGAGAAGACCAGCATGCCAAACTTTATCAAAAGCTTTTGAAATGTTAAGAGCGATGGCCTTAACCTCTCCACCTTTATATAATGCACAATAAAACTTATCGGTTATTACTGTTAGCAAATCAGCTGTAGAACGAGAAGATCGAAATTCATATTGATGGTCAGAAAGTAAGTTATTAGATTCAAGATAAGAGATTTAGTGTTTGTTAATTTAAGATTCAAAAACCTTGCTTATGATAGGAAGAGGACTAGTGGGACGGTAGTTAGACGAATCAGATCGCTCTTCAAAATTTTTGAAGATATGAATAACAGATGCTGCTTTCTAGCAGGCTGGAAAACAAGATAAGCACTTGACACTCTGTATATATAGATAATATATAGATATATATAGATACCGGAGAACACTTCTGCAAGACAATAACAAGTACGTTGTACGTGCCACAAGCTGTAGAAGATTCTAAGCAGAAAATCACTTTAGATACAGAAACTGGAGTGATAAGAATGTCAAGCAATGGATCAACCTGTTTGTTGGCAATACCAGGTAGAACGCAACTAGTGGAATCAAGAAATGATATTGATGAAAAGTTTTTAGCAAACAGTTCAGCTTTGTCTTTAGGTGAGATGATAAAGTCTGAACTATACAAGAGAAGTGGAATTAAAGATTTGACCTTATTATTAATACTATTAAAGATTCTCCGGAAGTCACGAGAGCCTAATTTTTGAGATGAGATACGAGATTTCCCGATCTGAGAATAGCGGGCTTTGGCCTTAGACAAAACCTTTTTACAATGGTTTCTAGCAGTAATAAACAGACGTCTGTTTTCTGGAGAATTGTTTTGCTAATAGATATGGAGTAACGGTTTCGATTGGGAATTGTAGCAGCACAATGTGAGGAAAACCATGGAAGAGAGTGAGGCTTGACCTGGAATTGTCGAAAGGGAACAAAAAATTCCAGAAGCACCTAAGGGTAAATGTGGAGAAACTAAGCACTGACTAGGATCAGAAACAAGACATAAGTCGAGTATAAAAGGTAAATGATTCGGGTTGTCTGGAAAGTGAGTTGGAAAGTTGACTATTTGAGTTTGGGATTAAGAAAGGCAAAAGTTGTGGGCTTTTATGCCTGCAGAGTCACTGACACTAAAGCCAAGTCATTTAATGTTATGAGCATTAAAGTCAACGACAACAACAATATATGCTGATGGATAAAGAGAGAGAGAGGGCTTCGTCAATATGATCAGAAATAACTTCAAAAAGAGTGCAGTCTTTAGATGAAGGAGAGCGATATAGAACAAAGAGAAAGGCAATAGTGTGAAGTGGTGCTAAACGAAAGCACATGAAAGAATAGTCTGTGGATTCAAACCTAGTTTCACGACAAATGGGTGAATTCTTACGAATGTAAAATTCCAGGCCAAGCATATGACTATTGGAATCTTTACGAATTAAAGGAAGATAACCAACAACATTAGGATCGCAAGATGAGACAGCTGAAGCCAAATTAGTCTCACAAAGAGCAAGTAGGTCTGGTGAACTTTGCAAGAGATTGTACTGGGTTATATGTTACCAGTAGCAGGATAACCTGACCTGGTAGTAACTTGGCGGTATTTTATGGATAGGAAATAAAAATATAAGACAATCTTATTTGACAGTTTTTAGAAAATTGTTTGAAGTTTACACTTCAAGCAATTTTCTAATACCTGATTTAATATTGTTGTTATATTACAGGGTTATTTATTTTTATATGCGCGTTTATTCATTCTTATATGCGCATTTATTTTTTCTTATATGCGCATTTATTAATTCTTATATGCACATTTATTCACTTTAATATGCGTGTTTGTTCATTTCAATGATATAAATAAATAACTAGATACCTAACTTCGCCGTTTTTAGTGAAGCCAATTTAATGCGCTGGAAGCCATTATATTATATCGGGCAAAAAGCTTTTAGCAATCACATTCATATGAAAAGATATTGGCAATTTAAACGTCCTTATTCTTGGAATTAAAGATGATTAGAATCACAGACGATCAATTTAGTTAGCATACAGTCACATAGCATACAGCTGAGCATACATATTTTGAGCATACATACATATTTTGGCGCTACTGCAGTTTCTACCCCCTTTTTTTTATTAGTGAATATGATAGAGAATTTTATGCTGATTAAGAATCGTATAAAACATAGGTCTGAAAACCAACAAAAAGTGCTCTAAATCGCTGTTGAAGTTTAAAAAATTACACTAAAAAACGCTAATATTCGCCATTTTTTCATACTCGGTTATAAATACAATTCTTTTCCACGATGAATATAAAAAAGCCTGGTTTCTATCAAAAATGTAAAGCAAACCTGTTAAAAAATGGTGAGCGCATCATTTTCTGATATATCTCTGGCCCTAACCCCAACCCGGTCTCAAATCATGTACTTTTAATCGCGCCAATCCCTATTTGTCAGTCGATGTATGTGCATTCAGTTGTGCCAATCCCTATTTGTCAGCATGTACATTAAATTGCGCCAATCCTTATTTTTCAGTCGATGCATGTACATTTAATTGCGCCAATCTCTGTTTGTCAGTCAATTTATGTACATTTAAAAAGCAAAATCTTAAATTAATTTTTAAAAAATTAATATATTAATAAAAACATTTAATTTAAATATGGTTTACTTTTGACGACAATAAAAACCGGGTTGCGTAATTAAAAAAAGATTTTCTAAGCGATTGATTTCAAAATGTAAACTTAGATGTAAAACGTTTTATAAAAATGGCGAATATTAGCGTTTTTTAGTGTAATTTTTTAAACTTCAACAGCGAATTAGAGCACTTTTTGTTGATTTTCAGACCTATGTTTTTAACGACTCTTAATCAGCATAAAATTCTCTATCGTAATCAGCAATAAATAAAAAGGAGGGGGGGGGGGGGGAGAAACTGCAGTAGCGCCCATATTTTTTGGTCAAAGATTGGACATGATATTGTTAGCATGTTTAGTTTGTTATAACAAACTAAAACAAACTGGTATTTTTATAGCCACAAAAATATATATTTAAAAACATATTTGCAGTTAGAACATCAAACTAAAACATCGTATAATATATTTTATTATTTAAATAAAAGTTTTATACAATAAAATGAAATATTCATAAACCCTTGAACAATATTAATTTGTTAGTTTGTTGTCTTAAACCAATTGACAATTTTTTTAGAACTTTAGTGATATAATCCTGGGCATATCTGAACATTCAAATTCTAAAGTAATATTCACATATCTTTCTAACAAGCTGGCTGGAATGCAAATCTTCATTTTCAGTCCACAATTCTAAGTCCTTATCAAGTCCTTTAAAGACTTTTTTTTTAATAATTAATTTGTTAACACAATAGATCATCTTATGCTTTATATTTTTATCTGAGGTTATTTTTGGATTTTTAAAATCTTTACCACTAATAAAGAAGTTAAATACTTTCTCACACGACTCAACAACAGAAACAACATCCCTTGATGGCAAAAACAAACCACCACGAGTTTTAGTTAAGTTAGAACATACTTAAATGGTTTCTCATGAAACGTTAACAGATCGGTGGATAATTTTAGAGTGTTTCTTATAATTAGCATCTATAATTATCTTATGCTTTATATTTTTATCTGAGGTTATTTTTGGATTTTTAAAATCTTTACCACTAATAAAGAAGTTAAATACTTTCTCACACGACTCAACACCAGAAACAACATCCCTTGATGGCAAAAACAAACCACCACGAGTTTTAGTTAAGTTAGAACATACTTAAATGGTTTCTCATGAAACGTTAACAGATCGGTGGATAATTTTAGAGTGTTTCTTATAATTAGCATCTATAATTAAACCTAAAACAAATGTCTTTCTTCGATGTAAAAGCAATGGAATGCTATTAACATCAGTCAACTTGCTCAGATAAGTAATCGTATTGTTTAAAAAATCTTTCCAATAAAGCTGACTATTAAGATATAGAGGTTTCTTAAAGTGTTTACCATTTGGATTTCTGGAATTGAGCATGTCAAATAATTTATCAATAACTCTTATAAAACGGATTGTACTATTTGCTCCTAAGAAAGATGGATGCTGTGATACCATTAAAAATTCAATTGCATCAGCAACAGAGCTGCTAAGGGTTTGGCCAGCTATTTTGACATTCATTTTGTGGCGATAAAATTCAATATGTTTTCTTGAAAGTTTGTTTGCAAATTTCAAACCTTCAAGCTCTTGTAACTCAAACAAAGCTTTTATATAACTCCATTTAATATAGTGGCCCTCATCATCAATAAAAACACCCAAATCATTTAGAGAATTTCTAGCTAATTTAGGCATATGGCATGGGTCTAGGAAAATGTGGAGCAGTTGGTTGTTATATGAAAAAGTACTAACTATATCGTCTATGACTTTGCCAAACTTATATCCAAATGGGACAACGGAATTTAAATTTGTACTAGTACCATCAAATGTAATACTTTTGATACAAAGTTCATATGTCAAAGCCACATCTAAAATATTTTTAATAAAACATGTTAAATCACTTGCTTTAACTTTATTTGATAAAACATAACCAATGGGTGTTTTCCAATGTCCTGGCAAACCAACTAACATAAAAATTAATGCCTCTGTAGCTGGAGTATCAGGTTCACATACAGAAATATCTTTACCAAAATCACAAAAACCAATATAGTGACCTGAACTTTTGTCATAAGTTATACTGTTTTTGATTGCCATAGCATCAATAATAAGAGCACAATGCTTAAAATTAATATCTGTTTTCTGTTTATGACCAAGATATGAAAAAACATCAAGGAATAAACAAGGATCACGATTTACAGATCATGTCCAATGTGATATTGAACTAGCAGCAGGAAGACATAACATTGGCTGAAGAAAGTTATACGCACGTGGAGAATAAAAATGAAGAGTTAAAGCGAATTTTTTCACTTCATCGTTGTATCTGTGACCTTTTAGTTTAACATTTTGATTGGAAAATTGGTTCTTAATGATTTCATATGAGAGTCCAGAAAAATTTTCACTTAAAACAGTGGCAGCATCAGTAGTCAAATAATTTTTAGATTTTAAAAGGGAAACCATGTCTTGTAAAAAACAGATTTTCTTTTCTTCTTAATTTTTGTTGTAAAACTTTCACTTTTTTTTAAATTTTTCTTTTGCTGGTGATAAAGATCTTATAGATTGTGTTGGAGATTGACTGGTGTGGTCATTTTTTTCAATAGTGCTTTCTGGCTGATCATTATGTGTTGAATTAATTTCTTTGCTGGGTTTGTCTATAGCAGGGTAAACATCAAACTTTGTTTTTTTCGATAAAGGATCAAATTTAGATAATGAATTTACTGATGTTCGTATTGATGGGAGTTTCCTTTTTGTCTTTTGAATATTTGTAGAAAATATAAAAACTGATGGCACACCATTACATTTTAAAATAGGCTTTTGATGATGATCAAGACTTGGATTTTTTTTGTCTGGGATACAATAATTGTAGTCTGATTCTAAAAAATGGTTGCTGCAGATACAGGTGTGTTTGGATGGAAGAAAATTTTTACGTTTCAAAGCAACAATCCATCTTTTACATAATTTAGAATTTTGAGGAGAAAAATTTATGAAAGGATTTCGTGCCGCCTTTTATATATCTATTAGAACATCTATATGCAGCACAAGAATTTACCATTTTGTGATGAAAATAATTGAATTAAATAAATACTTTAGCAAGGCAAAAGAAATAATGTCACGGATTTACTTTCTACATTTGATATTTACTGTTTTCTGCCCGATATAATAATGGCTGATTAAGATAGTAAACAAATAAATCGGCTTCACTTTTATTTTATAAAAATCCCGAAGACATCTAGTTATTTATTTACGTCATTGATTTATTTTTTTATGCGCATTTATTCATTTTTATATGCGTGTTTATTTATTCTTAAATGCGCGTTTATATCTTGAGTCAACTATTCATAAAATCTCTAATATAACTTTATATTGTTGTGAAATCTTAATATTAACATTAATGTATTTGTAATAATGAGGTCTTCGTGAAGGTATTGGAAAATTACGCCAACGTAATTTACATGTATTTAAAGTTAATAATATAATGTTTTGTGGTTCTGAATTTTAGATAAAAAAATAAATAAAAAAAACTTTTTAAAAATAGCTTTCTATTCAATCGACTAAAAAGAAAATAACTTTTTTCTGTTTCTGGTACTCGTGGAAATCATGTACTTAGTAATAATCACTTTTGTAAAGCCAATACTGGAAGACTTTGAAGGCAACTCATGCACGTATGTAAACAAACAAACTCATCGAAGTAAAGGAATAGAAAGTTTGGCGCCTTTAGCTTTATGTACATTTAAAACGAATTTGATTTTGAAAGCATCTGACTTAAAAGGCGCCAAACTTTCTATTCCTTTACTTCGATGAGTTTGTTTGTTTACATACGTACATGAATTGCCTTCAATGTCTTCCAGTATCGGCTTTACAAAAGTGATTATTACTAAGTACATGATTTCCACGAGTACCAGAAACAGAAAAAAGTTATTTTCTACTTTTTAGTCGATTGAATAGAAAGCTATTTTTAAAAAGTTTTATTTATTTTATTTTCTACTTTTTAGTCTTGATACAATTGAATTATTACACTTATTGATTATGATTAATATTCAATAAAAATTTATTTTGAATTCTGTATATAATAATTAACAAAAATATTTGGAGCATATTTTTTTTTATTAATTTTAATGTTGTTTGGGTCTTCTTCTCGGTTGATGTATTTGTTCTTTTTTGGACGCATTTTTATTTGTCTGAAATTAACAAGTGGAATATTTGTAAAATTTTTAATTAAATTTATATTGATACCTAACACTTTTTGATGCCCTCTCGGTTTCCGATATTTTTTTCGGAGTTCCAGATCTAACCAACGGGGAGGTGGTTAGATCTGGAACTCGTA
Source organism: Hydra vulgaris (assembly GCF_038396675.1). Classification (NCBI taxonomy): domain Eukaryota; kingdom Metazoa; phylum Cnidaria; class Hydrozoa; order Anthoathecata; family Hydridae; genus Hydra; species Hydra vulgaris. The sequence continues at coordinate 33,767,374 of NC_088921.1, forward strand.
GTCCAAAAGACTTATCGTAAATCTAAAAGACTTATTGAATCAAATGTAACAAATATAGCTATTGTTAGTCGGCAAAAGATTATTTGTAAAATTTCAGGGCTGTACGATCAAAAGAATTGCTTCAAAAAGCGCTGTGAAGTTTTGGCCTCCAAAAAAAAAAATGCGTACTCGTTAGTGAGTGAATAGAAAGCTATAAAATGGATTATATTTGTAAATACAGGATTATTCATTCTTATATGCGCATTTATAACATTTTTGGATGCTTTTATTTAAAATAAGTTTAAATTAAAAAAAAAAAAAAATGTTATTGGTTTTCGGCAGAATGAAAATCCAAAATGCAAAAAACAAAGAATGCAGACAAAAATACGTTTTTAATTTTTTAATTTTATTTCAATACACATAAATAGAAGTAGGTACACGATTTGCTAAATAGGTAATATATAGTCGTTCAAGTGTTGATAAATAAGCATATTATTTGTTTTTGTGTTTTTGTTATTGCTGTTGTTTTTGAGTTATTTAGAGTTTTTAGAGTTATTAGAGTTTACATTGGTTTCGGAACAAAGTTAGTTTTATACATAGTTTTAAATGTTTGAGGTTAATAAAAATTCATAAAGTTGTTAGTGTTTAAAATGAGATCTTTTAATAACGTTTTCAGAGTATTTAAGTTATTCGATTTTTCCAGTTGAGTATTATTTGATAATAATTTGTTACATAGATAAGGACCACGGTACGAAATGGAAAAGTGCGAGAGATTAGTTTTTTTAAAAGGTACGTTGAAGTTTCCCGTCACTCTGGTATGGTATCTATTTTTGCTATTTTGGAAAATATTCTTTGAAAAGTAAGAAGGAACAAGTCCAAGTTTATATTTGAGCATAAATAACAAATTTTGGAATATATTGATTTGATATACATTTAATGCTTTCAAATTTTTTAAAAGTGGCTCAGCATGCGAGAGTCAATCCTTATTTAAAACTATTCTTGCAGCATGTTTTTGTTTTCGATATAGTGTGGTTAGTTTGGATCTATGAGTACTCGCCCATGCAATATTAGCGTATATGTAGTAGCTAATTTCTTTAGTATCTATATTTAGCGAAGGTAAATCGGGTGATATTTTTTTAAGGTTAGAATGAAAAAGAATGTACTTGGTTTTTTCTGTGTTTAGCGATAATTTGTTAGATTTTAACCAACTGTTTATTTTTTCAAGTTCAGTATTTGTAGTTTCATAAAGTTCTGTAATTGATGAGGATGCATAAAATAAATTGGTGTCGTCTGCGAACATTATAAAATCCAATTTACTTGAGGCTTTAGGAAGATCGTTTATGTATATTAAAAACAAAAGAGGTGTAAGAATGGAACCTTGGGGGACACCGCATTTTATTTTGAGTAATTTTGAAATTTTTTTTCCATGAGCAATAACGCATTGTTTTCTGTCTAGTAAAAAATTTTTGAACCAGTTTAGTGCAACACCTTTTGTCCCATATTTTTCTATTTTCCTAATTAAGATAACGTGATCTACCGTGTCAAATGCCTTAGTTAAATCAACAAAGACTCCAAGAAAGTATTTTTGGTTTTCAAAGGAGTCATTTATATTATTTATAAGATCAAGAATTGCGTGTTCGGTTGAATGTTGTTTTTGGAAGCCAAACTGTTTTTCATTTAGGATTTTGTTATTTGTTAGATATTTATACAGTTTATAGTATTTTACTCTCTCCAAAAGTTTTGAAAATACAGGTAGCACTGAGATAGGTCTGTAGTTATTTAGTGTAAATGCATCACCGGTTTTTTAATATTGGTATTACCTTAGTTATTTTTAATTTATTCGGTACGGATCCTGTAATAATTGAAGATTTAAATATTTCATAGATTGGTTGTTTTATCTCCGGAAACACATTTACAACTATATAGCTACAAATGTCGTCTATCCCAGGGACCTTATTCGACTTAAGCGAGTTTTTTGCAATTTCTAGTTCTTCATTGTTTAGTTTAGAGAAAATATTTAAACAGAAATGTTGGTTTGTGATATAGGTTTCGAAGAAAATATCAGGGCATTGAACTTTTTGAAGCCATATTAGGGCCTATGTTTGCAAAAAAGCTATTGAAGTTTTCAGTAAAAGATGTTTTGTCGATATATTCAGTTTCATTAACGATAATTTTAACGGGTAAATTATTTGATTTAGTATAGTTTTTACCTATTATTTCTTTCAATATGTTCCAGGTTTTTTTAATATCACTTTTGCTTTTTTGTAGTTTTTTTAAATAATATACTTTTTTTTAATTCTTTCTAATTTTTTCAAATAGATTTTTGTATTCCTTGTACGTAGTTAAGTTAGTCTCGTTTCTGTTTTTTAAATACTTGATATAGAGTTTTTGCTTTGTTTTTGATGATTTTCTAATCCCGTTAGTTATCCACGGGCAGTTTAAATACTTTAGCTTTATTTCTTTCTCTTCAACAGGGAAAGGTTTATTGTAGTGATCTAGAATAATATTTATAAATAAATTGAAATAATATATGTATAAATACATTTATACATTTATTATAATTTGGACATTCTAACACCTCGTGCAATATCTGTCCCGCGTACTCTACGCTATTTTTCTAACTCGACTTCTTCTGACTTTCACTCTAACTTACTTCGTTCTTCTTAAATTCACTTACTCTTGGTCAGCGATGCTGGTGATGACGCTCATTGGTGAGCTGAACTTGTCTTCGCTGGCCCGGGTATGGGGCCTCTATATGGCAATTAGCCGGAGGAGGATAAACCACAATTCCCCAATATTTTATCATATTTGATAATAACAAATTTACCTTCCTCTCGAAATCTTTTTACATCTTCCCAAAGCTTTTTTCTCATTTCCATCGTTTCGTTCGCATAGTCTTCATTAATGAATATTCCGGTTCCTTTGAGTTTTTTTGATCGCGTTAAGATTTTATTTTTGTTTTGAAAGTCTGGTAGTTTAATAATTATAGTTCTTGGAGATTTATCTTCATTAGTTTTCCCAATACGGAGAGCTCTTTCAATGATTACGTCTTCAGAGATTCCCAGTTTGTTTCTAAATTGATCTTTAACTTTCTTTGCACAGTCATTCCAAGACTCCATGGGCAGTTAAGCCATCAATCCTGAGGTTATTACGGCGTGAACGATTTTCAAGGTCAATTTTTTTTTTTTTAAATTGTTAATTTCTATGGCCATCAGACTGTTAGTTTCCGAAATTTTTTGAAAGAAATTTTCTTCCTGAAAGTTAATACTTTTCTTTATTTCATTGATGTCTTTTTCAATTATTATAACCTTCGATTTGCTTTTATTAAACTCGTTTTCAAGTTTGTCGAGCCGATCTGTTATTATTTTTAGATTACCACTTATGATATCGCTAAATATCTTTTCCTGTTTTTTTAAAAGGTTGATAGTTTCACTAAGAATACTTTTTTTTTTGTTCTTCCAGTTTGATGGTTATTAGTTTTTCGATATTTATCATTTGTAACTTCCATATTGTAAATTTTTTTGATAAACACGTCTTGCTCTTACCATGCCGCAATGGGAGTGCTGGCTTATGAAACAAAAACTGGAGGCTGGAATGCAGATTCCTTTTGTACTTTCTTTACTACAATTTTGGCACTAGTGATTAGGAATGCAGATGTGGAAGCGCAACCTAATTTACATTTTATATATATCTATATAAAAATATAAAAGCCTATTTATAGTTTATATTATCAAAGGGGAATTATAGTCGTTTTATTATCATTTCACTGCGAGTATATTATCTACAAATATCATCCTTTTTATCTAAAATTCAGAAACACAAAATATTATATTATATTAACTTTAAATACATGTAATTACGTCGGCGTAATTTTTCAATAACTTCACGAAGACCGCATTATTACAAAGACATTAATGTTAGTATTAACATTTCACAACAATATAAAGTTATATACTTTATGAGTAGTTTACTCCGGATATAAACGTGCATTTAAGAATAAATAAACACGCATATAAAAATGAATAAATGCGGATATAAAAATGAACAAACACGCATATTAAAGTGAATAAACGCGCATATAAAAATGAACAACCCTGTTTTGTGGAATAAACAGAAAATAAAATTAAATAGAACTCTATGTTAAATTATAATTCTAGTTTTATAGAATTATAATTTAACATATAAAATGATAAAAAAAGATAAAAGATAGAGATGCACTGATGCCTACATTTAGCCGATGCCGATTGGTACAGGTCAATGCCGATGTATCGGCCCTAAATTTGAATCTGTACTCTTTGCTTTTTTACTAAAAAGTATGTTTAAAAAATTTTTTTAAACATAATGTTTACAGTCAATTTTAATGTCTCTCTCTTTATATATATATATATATATATATATATATATATATATATATATATATATATATATATATATATATTATATATATATATATATATATATATATATATATATATATATATATATATACATATATATATATATATATATATATATATATATATATATATATATATATATATTTATATATATATATATATATATATATATATATATATATATATATATATATATATATATATATATATATATATATATATATATATAGTAGTAAAAAACACTTATCTAACTTTTATCTTCTACTTTAAGTTTCACCATTGCTGGATCATCAGGAAGAGTTACTAAATCTCAAAAAAAATTTAATTTATAGAAAAAAATATTTTACAGGAAGTTATAAATTATTATAAAAAAATTTTTAATTAGTATATATTTTTTTTGTTAACGGAAAGTTACAGAAAGTAATTATTAAATAATTTTCTTTGGAATGGGGATAGTTTGGTCATTTATTCAATTATTCAATTATTTGGTCAATTATTAAATAATTTTCTTTGGAATGGGGATAATTTGGTCATTTGTTTTTATAATTTTTTAAGAGGTATTTAATATATAAAGTAGAAGAAAAAAGTTAGATAAGTGTTTTTTACTAATTTATTATTGCTTTTCGTTGACAAGTGCCATTTTACAGCGGACAAAACAAGGGCAACTTTTTTGGTTTGTTTCATTTTCTTAAGTCTGGTCCGTGTCAATGTCACGGAAGTTTTTTAATAATTAAAGGAAGTATCCAGAAGTTTCCAGAAGAAGTATCTGGAAGCACCCAGTAGCATTCAATAAATATCCAGAAACACAGATGTGATGATACAATAATGCTCTGTTCCACAGAGCATTATTGTATCATCACAAGGTAAATGTAACACGGTAAGCCTTGAGAAGCGTGATTATTTATTTTTATTGTTTTTATGACTTCAAGTGCAAAAATGACTCCCGACAGTCTTGGATTGGAACTAAGAAAAAAAATTATTAGCGATTACGTAAGTGGAATGTCACAAAAAAGTATTTGTGATAAATATCGCGTGAAAAAATGGACCGTATCAAGACTATGTTCCAAATATCGTTCTACGGGGAAGTTGGCAGCAGATAACAAAGGTGGAAGACCGCGTTCCACCACTTCTAGAGAGGATTCTATGATCGTCAGATTCGTTAAGAAGGATTCCTGAATATCATCAGTCGAGATACAAAAGCAATTAGAGCTGTCTGTATCGGACCGAACAATCAGACGACGTGCTGTTGAAGCCGGATTGTTTTCTCAACGCCCTGCAAAGAAACCGCTGGTTTCATTAAAAAACCAAAAGAAAAGACTCCTGTTTGCTACATCTCATATTGACTGGAATGCGCAGAAATGGCGAACTGTCCTGTTCAGTGATGAATCGAAGTTCAACATCATTGGGAGCGATGGCATTTGCCGTGTACGTCGACCGGCTGAAAAACGCCTCGATTTACGTTACTGCCATAAGACCGTGAAGCATGGCGGAGGCAATGTAATGGTCTGGGGTGTTTTTTTGCTAACGGTCTCGGTCCAATACATCGAAACGATGGAATAATGGACCGTTTCATGTATAAAAATATCCTGAAAGATGTTATGTTACCTCATGCTGAATAGAATATGCCAATAAAATGGGTTTTTCAGCAAGACAACGATCCGAAACACAGTGCAAAAGTAGTCAAGCAGTGGTTTCAAGACAACCCCCTATCGGTGGTGGATCGGCCGCCTCAATCTCCGATCTCAACCCTATCGAGAACCTGTGAGAGATCGTCAACCGCAGAATTAGTTGTGAAGGTGTTCGTAATAAGGATCAACTGTTTGAACAAATCAAAAAGGCCTGGGCAGCGATTCCACAAAGTTTCATTGATCACCTGATCGAATCTATGCCTCGAAGATGCAAGGCTGTGATCGACAAAAAAGGATTCGTCACGAAATATTGATAGCGAAATACAGCTTGGTCAACATTTTGTCGAGTTGCACTTGTTTTGTCCAGAAGGAAGTCAACTTTTTTTAATACTTTTGATTAATTTATTAATTTTCGTGTACAAATAATGAACTTTGTGATGAATAAAACTTGAAGAACTTTGTCTCTAAACAGTTACATAGTTAATTCTCTAAATTGAAAAAATGCAGCACTTTTATATAAAGAAACTAAATTAGCATTATTTGGTTGCGTTCGTTTTGTCCGATATTGTATATATATATATATATATATATATATATATATATATATATATATATATATATATATATATATATATATATATATATATGTATATATATATATATATATATATATATATATATATGTATATATATATATATATATATATATATATATATATATATATATATATATTTATATATATATGTATACATATATATCTACATAAAATAAATTATTAAAATAAATATTAAGGTTTAATGGAAGAAGCTTAAATTTTTTAAGAAAATTGCATTGAGTTGAATATATATATATATATATATATATATATATATATATATATATATATATATATATATATATATATATATATATATATATATACATACATATATATATATATATATATATATATATATATATATATATATATTTATATATATATATATATATATATATATATATATATATATATACATATAAATATACATGATTTATATTAGGAGGAGGAACATCTGGCATAATATTTTTCTTTACATTTTTCATTACACTTACATTTCTTGATTTTAAACTTATCTCTTTGTATAGTTTAGATCCATAAGTCATATAATTGCTTTTCTAACCTATAAAAAAACTCTTAAAATGCTAGCATCCCTTAACAAAATTCTGTTCAAAAAATATTTAAAGGTTTAGTGGTTGCAGATGTGCTTACATAATAACTTAAGCTTATGCCGATGAATCGACTACATACTTGCATTTTTGTTTATGTAATAATTATATTTTTGCATACAACACAGAAACACAAAATATAAAAAGGATAATGTTTTTAAAACAATCGGCATCGGCCGATGGTTACCAAGATCAATGCCGATTCATCGCCACAGTGGGACAGAGTGTGCCAAAAATACCAAAAAATCAATGTCGGCATTGCACGGTGAAAATGGGTCATAATGGTGAAGACATGTTTATTAGAAGAATATCTAGTTATAAAAATATTAAATATGAATTTAAGCGTAGTTTTACGTGGTTATTTACACGTTAATTTGACATGTGTTCCAAAACGCTATTTTGCATTTTTTATTTATCAACTTTCTTACGCTACTGTTGTTTTAAATTAACTTTATTGAATTTCATTTTAAAATATATCATTTTAATTAATAATGCTTTTTTCGCTCAGACTTTTAAAAACAATTTAACTTAAATGTAATTATTAGTTTTTATGCATCGAAAGCAGACAGTTTTCGATATTTTTTTTGCTACCAACCTTTAATATTAGATATCAGATAAAATATCCTCCAATATCCTCCAAACATTTGACTATGTAAATCTCATGCTAAATGTATGTAAATACATCATAAATATTTTGCTACTAAAAAAAAGTTATAACAAAAGATTGGTCTTCGGTTAATGGTAAGTTGATGAGAAATACAGAATATGTAAAAAAGATGTTTTGCACACAAAGAATACCTACAAAATCTTTTATTACTGTAATAATATATAAGGTCTGTAAATATAAATCTAAAAAAATTATTTTATGACAAATACATGCATTGAAAAGTAATCTTTTTAATGTTTACATTGATAAAAGATGTCTTGTCCATTAAAAATATTTCGTATTTTTAACCAAAATTTAATTTTTTTAATTTTTTTTTAAATACTATATAATTACATGTTTATTACTTTATTTATGTAATTTCTATATAAATATAGCTATTCTAATAAAAAAACTACAAAAATAATTTTGGCACAAAAAACTCGATTTTTTGTCGCACTGTGCATCGGGTAAATGGTCGATGCATTGGCATGCCGATACCGATGCATCTGTGCACCCCTTATAAAAAAGAAACAGCTTACGAGCTTTGTAATAATTTAGAATTATTAAATCAAAAATTTTCTCTTTTTGTTGCTATTACCGTGTGTGTGTGTGTGTGTGTGTGTGTGTGTGTGTGTGTGTGTGTGTGCATGTGTGTGCGTGTGTGTGTGTGTGTGTGTGTGTGTGTGTGTAAATGTGTAAGTGTGTGTGTGTAAAATATACTTTTATTGGTCAACAGAAGTTAGTTGCTATTTTTATAGTGCTGCTTTTCTATTGATCAATTCATAGGATAAAACAAATAAAGCTATTAAACTTAAGCTTGCTTGAGTAGTTGGAGACCTTTTACTTTAGGTACTTTATAACTTAAACCGGGTAAAATCAAAAAAAATTTTCTTTAATCTCAATTATTCTCATGGCACGTGTTTGAGCCTTTTTTTATTTTTTATTTGAGTCTAATTTGTTTATCAAATTGAATAATTTAAATATTTCTGAACTTATAAAAAGAAGATAAAAAGCAGCTTTTTCAAAAACAATAAATTTCTTTTCTTTTGTTTAACTTGCTTCTTTTCTTTGCTTAACTGCATCTACATCTACAGTAAAAAAATAAACAAATTTGGTCTATTTATCCTAAATTTAAACTAAAAAAATATAACAAGTTGTTTAATTTTAGTATACAACTGCAATGTGTACATCAAGCAAATTTTTATATTTTTTTGATTTTACTGTGTAACACGAGTTGTTGCTTTATTTCTACACACTCTCGAGTCTTTAATACGAGGAGAGAGAGAGAGGGGGGGGGGGGAGGGAATAAATAAAGGGATGGGAAATTTATTCAAAATCTAATATACGAGGGGTGGGGGAAAGGGGGCGGTGGTGGTTAATAAAAGGAGGGGGGGTTGAATTTTTATGTTACAATATAAGTATTTTTTATAAAAAATTTCAGTTTATAAATATTTAAATCTAGCGTTGTTTGCGGTCAAATGTGCATTTTCTTACCACTGTTTTATCATAATTTCAATAGGATTTAATATGCTGATATAAGTTTTATACTTTGGTGATAAATAAATTAAAAGCTCATTTTCGATAAATCGAGATTTACTTGGTCGGTGATTTTTAAAGCCTGATTACACTGAAAAATTTTGCTTGGGGTTGGTGGGAAAATTTTCCAAAAATTAATAAACGCCCCCCTTCCCCCGTTTATTAGGGACTAATAGTAGTTTTATTTATTTGAGTTTTCATACTATATTTTTGTATACAATATTATATCCGAAGATATTGTTGGCTTAGCATAGAAACAGCCACAAATAGTCATTAAGACTAATCCAAAGTAGCGTCCATTATTGACCAACATTTTTGTGTACCGAAGTACTACTCAAGCGCTGAGTTGGCGGTGGCAGGAACTTGTATCGTACAACAGTCCGGGTTTTAACTATTCTTTTGACGCTCGAACCAACTGAGCTATCCAGTTATCCAGCCATTCAGAGATACGATTCCCTATTGATGGTTTTCTCAAAATAAAGGATATGTCCTTCTCAGATCTAGCACTTTACACAGTGCAAAGTTTGTAACTATAGCCTTTTTTTTTTTTCTGTTTAACATAGTATAATAATTTTTACAATGCTCGTTTAAATATATATAAAATAAGTTCTGTTACAAGAGCATACACTAGTATTACAATAAAATAAGGTTAAAGCAATGCATTCAGTAGCGCCGAGAGGGGGGACTAGATGAAAAAGCCTTTTTTTTTTTTTTTAGAAAGCTTCTTTTCATTTTGCGCCCCTATATCCTAAGGGTGCTAAATGAAAAGAAGGTACCTAAAAAATATAAAGGTCCTTCATTTATAATATATCAAAAATTTTGATAAATAAGGGCGCCAATCAAGGTTTCTGCTCCATGCGGCGTGACGGCTCTCGGCGGCCCTGCTTATACTCTGCAACTTTTAATTAAAAAAATAAAAAATGTTACTTTTAAACATTATTCCAGTCTCAAAATAATAAATAGAAAAAATTAACTAAGGTGGCAACATTTATTGGCGTATATAATACTAAATGGTTCCTAACATTTGACAAACCTGTATTTGCTCCTGCTCAAGTATTTCATTTAGAAGTATTATAATAGTCAGGCTGGTTCGCTAAGCCTTATTTTTAAAGCTGATTTTATAAACCAGCTTTCATATCTTAAAGGATATGAAAGCATCGTAGCAAATGAAAAGTCTTACGCTTTTAGTTCAGCAGCGCCTTAGCCTACAGTTTGTTCCTGTTAACTCACCACCATCAAATTCACCACCAAGTATTGTTAATTCACCATCACCACCATCCAATTCAACAGGTGCTTAAATTCTTTAGTACTTTTTTATTGTAATAAAGTAAAAATTGCTAGAAAACTATAATTTTAACCAAGCCCAAAAAATATTTATATTTTGTGTATAATAGTTTTTTTAAATGTTGTAGAAAATATAGAGTTCAGTGGGAAGGAACTTTCAAATTTTGTAAGTCTGGTTACAAAACAGTCGTGGTTTTTTGTTTCTGATGTTAAAACATCAAACAGTGGTTGATAAAACTACTTTTTAAATACATATTAGTATTTAAAGGTAAGTAAACAATTTAGAACTGGTATCTTGAAAACTCTTGATCTTCCAAACGGTTCATCTGAAATATTAAAATAGAACACAAATTGAAATACAAACCAAAAATTGAAGCTAAAACATCAAAAAACCATTCTTTATACCAACATCTATAAAAGAAACAAAAAAAGAAAACTAAATACATCTATTAGAACATCGCTGACAAAACCAAAGAAGAATAAAGTGTATATTTTAACTGTTTTACTTGTTTTTAATTGTTTTAAATTTTCAAAATGACGTACATTTGTAACAGTGTTTTTTACATTAAATTTAAAAGTTTATGGTTTGATACAGATAAGCATTTTGTTTAATAAACGTTAAGAGGAGAAAAACTGCAAAATATTTTATTTTTCTGAACATTTTTCTATGGCAAAAGTTCCATAGACATCTTAAGATGTATTTTTTTGAAAATCATAGTATAATATATTAAAAGTATATGATTTCAATGAGACATTGAACAAAAAAAAAACAAAACGATATCAACAAGACTTTGAACAAAATAAAATAATCATAAACTTTAAATCTCCCACAATCTCGTTGTATTCATTGTGGGAGATAATGTGTTGGAGATTATAAGTTTATTGCGATTGAGATTGTGTTCAAAATTTATTTTTTGATTAATGTTTTATTTATTTATAAGGTGTTTAATTTATTTAAGATATTTGATTAAAAAAAGTAGTTTGAATAGAAAAAGAATTTAATCAAAAAATAAGAATGTGCTGTAAAATAAAAGCATGATTATTCATTCATTTTATTCATTCGTAATTAAGTTGTTAAAAATAGTGGTCGATCAAAACAACCTTCTCTGGTGTTACTGAACACTCTGACTTTTGGTTGCTGAAGATTCAAAATAGTGGTTATTTTTTTAAATGAAGTAAATTTTGAAAATATTTAAGTAATAAACTAAAACAATTGTTTCAGTTTATTCTTGAGTTAGTTTTATTTAAATTTAGTTTTATTTAAATTTAGTTTTACATATTTATCAAACATTTGAAGATCATTTATCAATTTTTGACAGTCAATTTTTTTTAATATTCAGAAATTAAGAATTGCAGTTTTTAAAATTACTATAAATTTTTAAATTTATTTCTAAAATAAATTTAATTTTAATAAAATTTTAGCTAATTATTGTCTATACTTATTGCTGATTCAGTTTATCAGAATATTTGTTTAACATTTTTTTAAATAGATTTGATTCTTAGATATTAAAATAACTTTTTTTTTCTTTTTAAAATGATACCATTATTTAACTTTAAATTTTTCCCATAAAACTCATTTTATTTTCATTAAATCAAAAATATTTGAATCCTTTTCCAAATTTTAAAGCATTTGGAAAATAAAAAAAATTGTATATTATACACCTTCCTTAAAGTTCTTTTTAAACATTGTCGTCTGTCGGATGATTGCACACAAGCTCATAAAATGTGGTTACTAATGTTCGACACTTTTTGATTGTCAGATTTAGTTCTGATAAATTAAAATCAAAATAATTCGTTAAAAACAATTAGTCGGATTTGTCTTTTTGCTCGGCTTGAAAAAATTTGGCTGGTAAAGCGTAGGAACCAATTTTTTTTACAACTACAAAAGAATTAGAAATAGCTGCTCCAGTAATCCAAGCTGCACTCCCAATTATAGGATTAGCCATACTTTTTGCACCACCCACAAGAGTAGCAGTTGTATTGTACGCAGTTGATGTAACTTTTGATATGAGGCTTGTATTCAATGTTGTGTTTTCTGAGGATTGTGTATTCGATGTATTGGAATTTGAATTATTGAACTAAAAATAATACATAGAAAATATATTAATTCAATTTACTTTAAAAAATCTGCAAAATTTACTTATTTTTAAATATCCAGTTTATCACGAGAGTCAATCACAACAACTATGTTTACTTTGTAGCAGTTAAAAATATCTTTGAAAAATCGGAAATAACGGAACGTGATAAAAAGTTTTTTACTTGAAATAGCCATATTGCAGTATCATGGAAATCCGATGTTGGCTTTATTTTGTTGGCTTGATAATAGAGGTGTTGCCTTTAAGAGACCTCAATTTAAGTATTGAAAATAAGTCTTTTACATGTATCGTACAGCATTTATTTTTCAAAATTTATTTTGTATTTTCTACATATTTCAACAAAAGTTTTTAAATCTGGTTTTAACTTTACGTTAAAACCAGATTAAAGTTTTACCAGAAATTGGTTTTATGGTTCCTTTTAGTCTGTGTCCCGGTTAGAATTCTCCCGATTGGTGGAATACTGACGATCATATAGAATAGATTACTTTGGAAATTAATTTACGATACCCAATTTTTTTCCAGTTCCGTTTTAAAAAGTGAAATAAATGCATTTAAAAATAAAACTAATTTAAATTTCAATAAATTAATAATGAACAAAAAAAGATCAAAAGTATAATGAAAATATCTTTAACCGACATTTAACATTTTGTTAATATTGCAATTTCGTAAAAAAAAACTTACATTAAATTCTTCCTTTACCATTTTTATTGCTTCTTCTAAATAATATATCAACTGTTTAAAAAAAATAAATAAACCGAAAAAGTCTTTTGTGTTGTAAACTTACTCAATTTTACTTACAATAAAAGTTATACTTTTACTCAGGTTAGTACAACCACAGAAAGTTCACCTGTTCAAAAACGTTTTGTTTGCGTCAAAAATTCTTTGTTTTTTATTCATCAAATGTTTGCTAAAAAAATAATTTTCACCGCACTTTTAGTGAACCTTTACTTTTTTTTGTTTTAAACAGATTTAAAAAATTTAATTTATCTAAAAAGACATTAAAAAGCTTCAAAAGTTAGTAAAAACGGAAAAATGCGGGCAATTAAATATTATGTCGAAAACAAAAGAAAAAAACTATATGACCGGAAGAAATATTGCAAAAAAATAAATTTAGTATATACTACTTCTACTTCTTACTTCTTTCTTTATGTTTTATTTGTTTAATATTCTATAATTTATTGTTTTAAAAATGAAACTTATTATAAATTCTTAACAATATTTTTTAAAGAATTTATGGTAAAATCAAAATTATATTGTTTACGGTTATTTATTGTTATTGTTTTCTCATTAATAATTGTAATTTGCTTAAGATTACACTCTATTTTGCGCCGTCAATCGTGTAATTACTTTGTTCACTTTGGAAAATTGCAGCGAAACATTGTTTTTTCACTATAGCTACTATAATTAATATATTGTAATATTGACCTGCGCGACTAACTTTAAGTAACGGATTAAATAAATCTTTGCTTATTATATAACAGGCCTCGCAAACGCACGACTGAAATCAGGGTCGTTCCTAGCAAGTGCTAGGCCCAGGGCAAAAAATAACATTGGGACCCTTTAAACAATTTATTTTATAATTTAAAATCAGCAAAATAGTATTGGATTATGATGTTTAACTATAAAAACAAGAAAAGAATGATAAATACTGTATATTTGTTTTCGACCCCCGGTGGCGTCAGCCATGATACTATATATTTGTTTTGCTCAAGAAAAATTAAAACAAAGTAAAATAAACATCTTTACTTAGTAGTTAAAAAAAAAACAACATAAAACATATATATGATTAATAAAATCATAAAAAACATAAGATTTAAAATATCTAACAATATATTTCTTGGATACATCTAAAATTATTGTCATAAATTAACTAAACTAAACGAAATTAATTTTTTAACCTTTAATATTTTTATTTTTGAAAGAAAATTTCTGAAAATGCATTAATGATTTAAACTTTCGCACAACACTGTTCAATGGAACACGTGCTCAATCAGGCCCGTAGCAACCAGGGGGGGGGGGGGCAGGGCAGCAGGGGCATTTGCGCTCCCCCCCCCTCAATAATTTTTCAAATAAATGACTTTGAGAGAATTGACTGAAAAAATGATTAAAAAAAAAGGTCCTTAAAACTAATTGGGGGGCCATTAATATAACACTGCCCCCTCCCCCAATATAATTTTTGTTCCTACAGGCCTGTCAATAGACAGTACAGGTACTTGTATTATAAAATGTTGGTGATGAAACTCTAGCACGTTTACAATGGGAGATTCTACCTCACCCTCCGTATTCACCAGACCTTGTGTCAAGCGACTATCACCTGTTTTTGGCCCTGGATAATCATTTAAGGAATCGACAGTTTCGAAATAGAGAAGATCTCGAAAATGAGTTAATTCAACTTTTTAGCTACCAAACTCAAGACTTTTATAAAAATGGAATATACCAGCTTGTTTCACGATGGGAGAAAGTAGTTCTTGCTGAAGGAGACTATTTTTCAGAATAAACTTTATTAAAACTGTTTTTATGTGTATTTATTAATAGATCTGCAAAACTGCACGAACTTTTTTGGTTGCCTGATAATATTCTACAGCAGAATTTCAGTGGATCTATATTAACATTTTGAGCGTTTCACTGTAGTTTTGCATATCGGTTACTTAGTGGATCATTAGTTGCAGCTAATAAATGTGGCTACCAGACAACTAGCCAACTATTAACTATTGTCGGAAAATTATAGGTTTACCCTTTATGCGGCTGCCACTAAAACAATGTTTCCTGGGTTATATTGGAACAATCTTTTGTGTCATAGTTTCTTAATTGTTTTATTTTAAATTCATGAAAAAAGATTCTATAAAGGACGTTCAGACTTTTTAGGTGTACTTCATAATTTAGGTTTTTGTACCTAAATTTTTCAAAAATTTTTTAAATTTTACTTTCACAGTCAAAGGATATTGAGACCTAAGTTCAATGTCAGGACCCGAAACAAAATATTAAGCTTATTTTCAAGGACGGTTGTAGAACTAAAATGAAAAAACAGTTGTTGAGGCTACAAGTTGAATAAACAAGGTGGATATAATGTTGATCCTAGAACTATAAATTGCATTATAGATTTTGCTAAAACTAGTGAAAATAAAAGCCATCTTTTGATTTTGACAAAAAATGAGAAGAATGCAATGGCATTGTATATAAAAATTAAAAGCAGATGTCTACAAGGTGTTGCAAAAAAAGAACTTTCCACAGTCATCTGATACATATTAAAGCAGTAATGAGTAAGAGCAATACTTACAATTAAACTACCACGTTTCTTCTGGTCAAAATTCATGGCAAAGCACCCTAGTCTCAATAAAGACTGAGATGTTTGCCATTAATTTTAAAAATCTTAAAAATGAGATTTTCTATGAACCGTGCTTTAAACTGCACTAAAGCAATGGGTGAAAGTTATTTAAATGAACTAGCTGAAGAACTTAAAATTACAGGTACAATGAAGAACAGCGAAAAAACTTCCGAAGAAGTGTGGTACGGTATAATAGATACACGTGTTTAATCATGATTAAGTACCAAAGTTTGTAAACTTTGAAGTTAACGAGAGTGCAAGTGACGGGAGTGCAAGTAACGGGAGTGTAAGTGACGAGAGTGCAAGTGGGTTGGTGTTTTCTAGAACATACAAGTGGGTTAGTGTTTGCTGGAAAGTTGCTATCAAATGATCCGCGAGAATAGAAATTTTATTACAATTTACCTCCTTGTGTCTTGTGTAGGGAAAGCAATATCCAGCAAAATGGCACCAAAATTCGCCATGCAAAAGATTCCAAACTTGCTTATATTAACTGCACAAGGAGTACAAGATTCTCTACTCGATTTCTATAAATTCTTTGATAGCAAGTTAACAGAGAAACATGTTGAAAGGTTTGTGGTAGTATTAAAAGATTGTCTCTCTTTGAGGTTTGACGTAAGCGTTCTTCATTATTGTTGTAAAAAACAAGTTTGAATTTTTGTTGTTTCACCTATAACAGGTGAAACTCAAATGTTAGATAAGGTAAGCCATAGTTTACACTATTATTATCATCAATTTAAACCATTTACCAACAATGGCTTACTCTCAAGCCAAAACTGTTCTCTGATATGATCATAGTTGACTATTCTGGGTTCATGAAAATATATGGAGTGACTTGGTCATGATGGACAAAATAATCGTTAATCAAGACAGCAAAAGATCAATGGAGGGGAAAAAGATCTTATTAGCGGTAACTAAAAAGAAAACAAGAATAGACTAAAAGAAGCAGGTGAATGAAAAAAATTGTGCAACAATAAAAAAGTAGTTTATCAAATGCATACGACTCACCCAGTGCTATTTTAACAGTATTTGCTCTAAGTTATGCGTTAAATTTTGATAGTTATTTTTAGATAAGGAATCGAGATTGATTAGTTACGATTGCGATACTTAGTTATTTGCGATGGGATTTTTTAAGATTTTATCTAGCCTACTAACAATTTATTGTGATTCAATTTTTATCATAAAAAATGCGATTAACTCAATGCAATTTTTATCGCTTTTTTTAACGTAATCGAAAAAAAACGCTATTGTGCTAACCACCGACGCAGTAACGCCATTGCTTATTAAAGAGTACAATCAGTTATCAATGCATACTTAATATAGAATAAACTCACTGTTTCAAATTATATTGTCATATGATTTGGTTACTTCCTTGTAAACCCTAGTCGGATTTATATATATATATATATATATATATATATATATATATATATATATATATATATATATATATATATATATATATATATATATATATATATATATATATATATATACATATATATATATATATATATATATATATATAAACATAAAAAAATACACACATACGCAAATCATAATACAGCTAGAATAAAAAAAAAAAACTTTATCACAATAATATTTAAAATATAAGAATCACAATGTTTATGTGTATTACCCCAAGGTTCTCGATGATAAGACTTATTCAGTCTTCTACGAGTTCCCTATAACACTATAAACTATCTTAACACGTCTCTCATAATATATTCTATTAATGCTTCCTAAATTAAAATTTATTTTTCAATTTTTTTTAATTTAAAAATTATGCGTAAAACTGTAAAAACTTTGGAAAAAATTCTCGAGTTTGTGATATTTTTTCAAGCACTCTTAACTTACTTACAACAGAACTTACTTACACTACAGAACTTACTTACAACATTTTTCGTTGTTAAAAAACCAGTCTTTCTGATTTGAATTATCAATAGTTTTATTCTGTTTAGTAGCGATATATCCGACCTAAAATTTGCTTTGGTTTTTGTAATGCTTTGCTAACTTTACGTATAGCAAGCAGAAGGTCGTACCATCTGGTTAAGAATAAAATAAATAAATAATTTATTCTATTTACTGATAGACACTGAGGTTCGCTATTTACTTTTGGGTCTTTTGGTTTTAGTAACTTCTTCAAGGGCATAGTGTAACTCAAATCAGATGTCAGATAGGGGCTTTATAGTTAGTAAATTATAGTTAAATAAGTCCTAGCCACCGCTACACTACTAGCTATGTTAAATATAAGCAATGTCCCGTGCAAGGTACAAAAAAAATATTAGGATTTTTTTGCAAAATTCTAGACAGTGCAGTTTTTTTTGACAACCATAACAACGCTATTGCCAAACGATTATTTTCGACAAACATTTAAATTTGTATTCATAATTAATAACTGTGTTTAAAGTTTGTTGAATAAATTAAGACCAGCATTTTTTGGTGTAAAATCTAAAAAAAGATTAACTGATTTTTACTTCGACACTTCTATACATAATGTTAATTGTTCTGTTTAAATGGGCTGTAATCCTATCGGTAGCACAGTCCATTTGAACAGAAAAATACTTGCTCTCCGATTATTTCCTCCGAAACTATTTTCTAAGCAATTAAAAAACTTGGTTTTCAATTCTTGGTTTTATTATTTTTGTTAGGGTGCCCCAAGAGGACCTAGTGGTCTCGGCACATAGTACTGCGTAAGAGCATTTAACTAAGAAGTTTACGCTTATATCCTTACTGATAAAAAAAAATCTGCCCAGAGCTTGTTTTAAACTTTGGATCCAAGAGATCCAAGTTCTTCTTAAGCAAGTGCTCTAGCCACTGCGCCACAGCTGCTATAGATCTAAGTTCATGCTTAAACTATATTAAATTAAAGTTCATATTTAAATTTTCATTAATATCTTGTTTTACTTTTTGCATGAGCTTTGATGCTGTTGTAAATTTCTCTTACAAGATACTTCTTTGTTTATACAAATTGAAATATCATAAAGTGATTTTTTTTTGTCAAAACCAGAAGAACTACCTAAAGAACTATTTTCATTGGAATGCTTTAATTTTCTTTGCTTTGCTAGGTCAAATGAGAATGTTCTCAAAAATTTTGATGATTGGAGTTTGGGAACAAAATATACCCCGAGTTAATGAACAAGTTAATTTAATATATTTTTACACTTTATACTAAATTTAAATTCATTGACAGATTTTTAATTTTATTTAATAATCTTTTAACTTTTAAGTTACGGCGTTGTAAAATTTCCGTCCTCCTAAAAATTGAGTTGAAAAACATTTTCTTTACCGTTTGACTTATTAAAAAAATTTTACTTGCGTTTTATCAACTACTTGCGTTTTATCAACTTGCGATTTATCAACTTCTGTTATGTGAACGAGGTGAATAAATAACAATGAATGACAATTATTAAATGAAACATAAACATAACATAAACACACTTTACTAATTTTAATATATTTTATACTTTTTGTTATTTTTGGATAATTTTAATTTTTGTTTTAAGATTTATTTTTTAAATAGGGCACATGTTGATTACAGTTTTTATAACTGAAAGTTTATATCCTATATAAATATCATTTTAATAATAATAATTTTTTTATTTTTTATTTCTTTATTGTTAACCCATGGCTTATAACTGTTGAATAGTATTCTATCTGTTTATACCTATAGAATAATTTTTTGAAATTATTTTGCTTTTTTATATTTTTCTACGAAAAGTTTTTTCTCTCACTCTATCAATCTGAACTTATGTTATTAAAATTTTTGTTTCCATTTTTTTCTCACTCATCTCATCTCATCCGTTCATTCTCTTCTTTTTTTTCTTCTTTTTTTTAAGCTTTACTCCTTTAATATTTTTGTTCTGATTTTTGTTCCTATTACTTCTTTTTTTTATTACTTGTATTAAGGGGGAAAACCCTCTAAATTTACCCAAATTTTATAAAAAATATTTTTACTTATTAATGCATTTTAATGTATGCAGAATTCAAAACTATTTGTTTGTTTACTGATTGTAATCATTAAATCCTTTAAGTTTAGCATTTTTTTAAGGTACCACAAAATTTATACTATAGCAACGCCCATAGCAACGGTGTAGCACCTTATTAAAAATCCTAATAACTAATGTGCATTTTTAAATGGCTGCAGTAAAATGCTTGGTTTGGCTTCTTTACTTATCAAGCAAGCAAAAAAAGTCTGGTTTATCAAGTCAGATTACAGTTTTCTGTTATTCTGAAGCTTTTAAAGTTGTCAACTTTCTTAATCTTTTTAAAAAATGAGTAAAGCGGGTAGAATAAAATCAAGAACAATAACTAAAAAAAAGAGGAGAGGTTTCTTAGGGAAGAAATTTAACAGTCTTGACAAAGAAAATATTGAAATGGAGTTAAATTATAATCCTTCTGCAACAATTTTGATTGATTCAAATACTACAAATGTCAATAATAACTGTGTAAATAACGAATCTGGGCTAAATTTATTTTCTACATCTGTATCTGCGAAGAAGGTAA
Organism: Hydra vulgaris; assembly: GCF_038396675.1. NCBI lineage: Eukaryota > Metazoa > Cnidaria > Hydrozoa > Anthoathecata > Hydridae > Hydra > Hydra vulgaris. The sequence continues at coordinate 33,787,975 of NC_088921.1, forward strand.
AGCCAATTAAATATTCCAGAGCTTTTACAAGAATGAAAATATCTGGATATAGGATTATAGATTGCTCTATATATTTAGTGCTTTAGCATTTCCACAATGTGGCGAGTGTTCATCCTTATCATTGTCCGAAAAAATGCAAGACAAAAAAGGACTTGCCTCAAAGTTACTGGCGCTACTGCGCTTTCGCACCCCCCCCCTCCTTTTTTTATTGCAGTTTATGAAAGGTCGTTGTGTAAAACGAAAAAAAATGGTGTCCATTTTAATTTTTGACCAACGCAAAGTACTTTAAACTAAGTTGAAAGTTGAAAAAATTCTCATTAAAACACTAATATTCGCCATTTTAAAGACTATCGCAGTAAAGTAAAGGGATGGTTTTTATCATATAAGTCATTATTTTAAATTAATGTGTAATTTTCTTAATTTCTCTCGAGCTTACTCAGGCGTATCGAAAGACCAAAACGACGTATGCTACAAGAGCAAAACAAAATAGATTTTTTTTATTTACATAAGTTTTACATTTTTAAAATCAAAATTTGTCCAAAAGTGAAAGAAGCGATGTTCATTAAACCGTTGTACCCACATAAACTCTGTCAAGTAATCCGGAATCATTTCACGGTTTGTGGGCCCCATCATTGCTTTTAATTTAGATTTTGCCCGACATCACGTTGCTTTTACATGGTTTGTAGTAACTCCTGTTTGAGGATCAACAAAATGGAGTCTATGGTTGACGGTGTCATGTACATATGCTAAGGCTTGTAAGTTATTGTAAGCAGCCCACATGTCACTCCACACAATTGAACCAGGACGAATCCATTGCTGTATTATAGGAAGCAATGTAGCGGCATCACGGTTCGCAACAGGAACTAAAAATCCTTTCTTCGTCTCTGGCTCATACCGTCCAAATATTCATTGTTGTGGAACTAATCGACCAACCTCGTATTTCCTCTTAGAAAATAAAGATTCGTACGTTTCCACAACGCAACCTGATCCACCAACTTGTTCTGGATTCTTCATAAAATATGACACACAAATGTCTCAGAAAAACTGATTCCAGTCAACAACCGAATGATCGCTACCTATTCTCAGTTCATGTTTGACATCTTCTAAAGATATTCCTCGGCTTGAGCCAGCGCTTCTACAACATATGTAAGTTATAGATATAACCTGCCACAATTCCAAGAGTGAGCTTTCAAAAAAGTTCCCTTTTACTTAAAGTTCTTTTGCAACGTTTAATGGGACATCTCCAAACTACTTTATCTACTGCTCGTACATAATTTTGCTTCGTACAAGGTACGCCACATACGTTACAATCAATAGATACTGCCAGTAAACCATACTCTCTGCACCAAAATATTGTCGAGTCCAAGTGGTTCATAAATCGTGCTCCAATCTGTGTAAGATAAATAGAGTTGAACTCATCCAGAGTTGGTAATCGAAGAGCCATATTGTAAAAGAAAAAATAGTATAAAACGTTAGTAAACGTTCAATCAGCGTGAAAGTATTTTAATGAAAGTACAACAATAGAACTTGCTGCATTGCAGCGTGCTTTTATTACGGATTTATTTCAAAATTATTTGGAACACAAATTTTGTGTTTTATTCCTATGAATCGATAAATAATATAAATTTATGAAACTAAATTAATTGATAGATAAAATATATTTTTAAAAATATATGTTTATTAGTGCCAAAATTACAAAGGATCTGCAAGCGGTATGGAGACCACTGGTGCAAAACGTGTGTTTTTAAGATCTATTGACAAGTACAAACTGCGATATGTGAATTTTTTAGGAGACGGGGATAGTAAAAGTTTCATTATTGTCATAGATACTTACCCTGGCATTCAAGTTAATAAGTTAGAATGTGTGGTACACTATCAAAAACAAGTTGGTACACGACTACGAAATTTAAAGAAAGAGAAAAAGGTCTCGGTGGGCGTGGTTGTCTTACATATGTAGTAATTGATCGTCTGCAAAATTGGCTACACTATTTCATGTTGCATCTTTCAAAACAAATAACTTGCACTTTCCTCACTGTCCTACCGGCATCATTAGTTGGTGCAAGTTTAACTTTGATAAAGCAAATAAAAGCAACTTACAAACCAGGTCCAGGTCTTCCAATGAACATAATTTTAAAAATTAGACCTATTTTTGAGGTTCTTAGCAAAGTTTTAGAACTAAAAAAATGTTTACATGGGAAAACTCAAAACGCTAATGAATCGTTAAACAGTATGATTTAGGACCGATTACCGAAGACCAGGTATGTGAAATTTGGTGTGTACGATGCGGTAGCAAATTTTAATATTGGTATGAAAGCTTCAGTGTTAGTTTTGAACAATTAAATATGTTACCAGGTGCTTTCATGGTTAAAGGTTCCAATAAAATAAACAATAAAAGAATAAAACAATCTAATTATAGAATGAATGAAAATAATAAGTTGAGGCGACAGTTAAATAGAGCAAAAAAAAAATTTAAAAAAATGACAATAGTTTGGAAAAAGATAACTTATGAACCAGGAGGATTTTAAATACTGTTTTTAAGATTTAATGAAGTTTATGATTGCTTTTTTATACATTTTTTGGTGTTATTTAATTAAAAAAATGTTAATTTGCTTTTTTCTCAGTATGAAGTATTTAAGACGCCGGCCAACATTGCTCACCAACCATTCGAAAGCCGTTTCTAAAATTTTCAGTGCTTGTTTATTAACTGTTATAGAGTGTTTTAAGTTGAATAGTTTTTTTTTTTTACACTTGCTGTTTATGCTGTTTTAGTACCATATTATTGAATATTGGACTTTGACTTCAAAATACCTGATTTTATATTTGTAAAAAAAAATTCTGTTTAACTTAAAACACTCTTCTACTCTATATAAACACCATATAAAAATTTCAACTTGGGTTGTTTTGTTCCCTGCCCACAATATTGCCCGGCGTGAAACCTGTTTTTGCTGTTTTTCGGCAATTTTTTATGGTTTCCATAGCAACAGGTTACCATTTTTTTATTTTTTTGTACTTTTTTCTTATTTTTTTAATATATGCTATTGATCTGACAAATTTTTTTTTTCTAAAAATTGATTTTAAAATTAGAGGGGGTTTCCCCCTTAATGTAGTTAATTTTCTTTATTATTTCCTTGTTTTAATATTTTTTTATTTTATTTGTTTATTTTATTAAGGTGTCACTTCATTGACTAGTTTTTAACTTTTTTAGAGACACCGAACCTAAATTTGTAAATTATAATTAAATTTGTAGTTTTTGATTTTATGATTAAATAAATGGATAGAAAAAATAGTATTCTGACATCATCGTTAGGAGGTTACATAATAATGACCTTCACGTGTCATTATATACTTAATAAAAAAAAAAATGTAGCAGTCAGTTACCCATTGGCAAACTTTGTCTTCTAAAATGTTTTTAACCTCCAAGATTTATCTTCTTTAAAAAATTAATGTTTCATAATAATAAAAAGTATCATCTAGATTTTCATCTTCACGAGCAATATCCCAGCAAAACAAGCTAATGATATTTTAATATCAACACTCAATGAGCCTTCTAGGTTGTCAATAAAATTGCAAATGTTCTTTTCTGGTATTTCTGGTATTCACAATTTGGGTAAGAGTGAACTGAACCAATATTGTTAAACACATCAGTACTTTTCTTAAACTTTACTAGTCGAAAAAACAAAGAATTAAGTTCCTTCTTAGCCCTGCCGTTATTTTCCAATAAGCAGTTTTAATGGGTCTGTTTTAAAATTGCCTAATAATATGTACTGGTGAGTTGTGCCTTGAAGATATTTTCTTATTTATGTATATTAGTTTCTTTTAATTGAGATGCTCTTTTTTTACGTAAATATAGGCATGTTTATTATTCATTTTATTTTACAAATAAACAGGATTGGGATACTGGCGTTACCGCAATTCGATTAATTTTGGTAATGCGGTAAATTTTGATAATTAGACAAAAAATCGGGGGCGCTTAGTTACAAATGCTATATTCAGTTAGATAATCGCAATGCTATCATTTTTATAGAGTGAATGATTGGATGTTATATTGTGAGTTACTTTTTATCGAAAAACTGAGTGCGATTTAATGCAATTTTTTATCGCATAATCGAATAAAATCGCTTTTCTGCTAACCGTCAATGCGGTAACGCCAGTGCTTAGATTAGTCACCCGGCTAATTAAGTGTTGAATGAAGTAATAGACTTTTTTTGCATATTTTATTTAGAGATTTGAGATAAATTTGTAGAGATGTAGGTATGTTCATGTTTTTAAATTGACTCACTAGATTATAAGAATATGCATTAAGAAAATACACTGACGCATTTACAATGCCTTTTCTCTGTCGGATCTTGATTCCTAAACTTTATATTGAGACTCAAGTTAGATTTTAGACATTTTGTTTAAGGCATATATAAATTAAGTTACTGCTATTGCAATACTTATAACTTTTTTTTATCTTAATTGGAAATATTATTTAACAATTTAAAATGGGAAAACCATATTGAAAAAATGGTGAGGCGAATCAAAAATTGAGTATGCTAAAACACGCAATTCTCTATCCAGATGAAACATTAACGAAATTGTTATATACATCATTCGTTCGGCCGCACTTGGAATGTGCTTTTCAAGTATGGAATCCATATTTTGTTAGAGACATGAACTTAATCGAAAGGGTTCAACGAAAAGCTACAAAAATTGGCTGCAAAAAAAAAAGGAGACAGTTTCGAGCAAAGGTAAAGAAAATGGACTTACAAAATCTATCGAATAGAAGAGAAAACGGTGATCTTATCCAAATGTATAAAGTCCTAAACAAACATGATACTATCAATTGGCATTGTGAACCAGAAGTATTGGTTAGGCTAACCAAAGGGGCACAATCAAAGGTTGAGAAGGCAGTATGTTCCAAACTTCTTGCCGAGGCATTATTTCTTCACGAACCGTATAGTTGAAAATTGGAATCGTTTGGAAGGTGATGTTGCCAATTCCGTTTCAGTGATTAATTAAAAAAAAAAACTTAATAAATTAAGCGAAAAAACGCTGTTAATATCTAACATCTACTGTTGTTAGATTCTTTCTTGAGACTCTCCAGAACACAGCTTCAATTATTATTATTATTGTTAATATGTAGGTGTTTTATAACATTTGAAGATAAGGGTATGGACCTATGTAGAAATTGAAGTTTTGACAAATATACGTAGAAATCGAAGTAATTTTCTAGATTTATCTTAGAAAGATGAATCCAAATGAAATATGAAGAAAATCTCCAAAAGAAAACCTCATCCAAAAGTTATGAACTTTGTACCCGAATTGGGTCTATTTGAATGGAAGGAACAGCAATGGTAAAAACAGATCAAATTACTATTATTAGTTTTTATTTATTGGTGTGCTCTAACTCAAACTTTTCTAAGAGTAGAATAGGTCGGTTAATGAGGCACTCACTGCATTGGAGTGAGGCAAGATCTCACTTCAACCCTTTACTTTTCCGGATATATCTGAAAAAAATAACCCCTGGCTACGCGGCGTTTTAGAAATTTGAACCTCATTCAAATGACCGAATTGATCCTCCCAATTTAGACAAGAGTTACTGAACGATCTAAATTATTAAAAAAAAAAAAAATCAATATTTATCAAGCAAAAAATATTTTTAAAATACTATTGAACAAATGATATAAAGAAATATTTTCACTTTTTATTTTATAAAATGACTAAAAATAAAATCGAATGAACGTGACATAAGAAATGCTTTTACATTTAGTCAACTTTAAAAACTAATAAACTCGTAAATAAACTAGCAAACATAAAAATAAATTTAAAAAGAAAACCAATACAACAAAAACCAGTAACAAATAAGTAACTTTACATATAAAATGCATTAAAAACATCTTCAAACCTTTTAACTGAAAAGCTTTGCATTGAATAAAGACTTAGAGCCATTAAAATTATTTCTAAATATATTTTCTATTAACTTTATGCCCAGCACGGAAAAGAGGCCAGCCTCTTTTCTATAAAAATTAACACAAAATTGAGATATTGATAAAGCTCAGTAAGGCATGAAGAAATTTTTAAAGCACAAATAATTTTACTTTAATAGATAGTATACAGAAAGTTTGAGTTATTCGCAACCCTCCCATAATATATAATGCACGGTTGCTAGTTTATTGAACTTTTGTATTGACTTCTTTGGCACCAAAAACTTATTTAAAATCGTCTTGATAATTTTCACTTTATTTCTTTGAAATATAAAAGTTTTAGAAAGCTATTATCATCAAAACATAATTTGTAATTATGTTTCAATGAACACAAAAAAAGCTCAAAAAAAGTTCGTGGTAAAAAAAGTTTAAAAACTTGAGTAATTCCACAGAAACAAAATTGCCAAAAATAAAAGCATTATTTATAATATATATATATATCGCATAATATAAATTATATTTTTTAATAAACATATTAAGTTTTGTCAGAAACTTTGTAAACGATAAAAGTTAATAATATAAGCAAAGAAATCTAAACTTTACGTGTTAACCAAAATAAAAGAATAAAAAAATAAATTAGGAAAAAAAAAAAAATTTACAAAAAAACACATTACAAAGTCTTGAATCGATCTCCTGTAACAACAGGATTGAATAACCATCTAAAATAAAGAATAAACAATTATTATTAGTTTATAAGTTTTTTTCGACACAACAGACTCCTGTTACAAGGAACCCAGCAAACATTGTTTTAGTGGATTTGTAGTGGACCTATATAGCGGTTTTTAACGGTTCATTGGAGTTTGCTTATCGGTTACTTAGTGGACCATTAGTGGCAGTCGCTATAAATGGCAACCCGATAAATTTCCGACATATTATTAGGCTAGTCATCGGCTAGCTGTTTTTAGTGGCTGCCACTAATGGTCCACTAAGTAACCGATAAGTAAAACTACAGCCGTCCACTCTTGGCTAAATCGCCAATATAGGTCCACTGAAACTCCGCTATATATATATATATATATATATATATATATATATATATATATATATATATATATATATATATATATATATATATATATATATATATATATAAATATATAAAAGAAATCTGCCAACACCCAATGAAAACAGGTACAGCCATAACTTTATTTTAGGTGACTTGCAATTGTATTCATAAACAAAATTTTTATAAAAGAGAAACATACCGATTTGTTTCTTTATTTGAGAAAACTTCTTTATCAAGAAACATTGACATTTCAATACCCTCATCTGCATAATAAACACACTTAGTTTACTATTTTACAAAAATGTAAAAATAATTTTGTTACATTAATAAAATTTATTCACCTGTGTTACCAGAATCCATAGAGAGGTTGGCACTAAAAAACATATAATACGTTTACGTCTAATAAACTGTACAAAAAAAAAAAAAAAAAATTTTTTCAAATAATAAACAGTCTTTCAAATAATTAAAAGTTAATTTAAATAACAATAATCAATAATTACTTTTGCACAAGTTGATTTACAATGTCATCAGCATCAACTCTTGTTTCATCAATTCGCTTGTGAATTTCTGCTACTCTCTAAGTTTTGTTTGATTGTAATTTTAATGACTTAGCTTAAGCTTATTTTACATATTGCTTAATTCTATTGTTTCGTTTATAAAAATTGTATAAATGAAAAAAAATATATTTATTTAAACATTTTATATTATGAAAGGAATAAATAATAATAAAAAAATTAAAATGATTTACCTTTTGTGGCCTAATGGGACTAGGACTGAGATGATCAAGATCTGTGCAACCAGAGTCACCCGCAGCTTTATTATATCAAGGATCTTAAAACTGTTAATTTTTATTAAAACAAACTATTAGTAAATCGTTTTTTTATTTTCATTTAAAAATCTGTACTTGTTACATGTTCAAAAATATTTAAAAAGATACATGTGCTTGAAGGCTGCCTAGAATGGTTAAATGGTTGACCAGAATGGCTATAAAAAATTTTTATAAAAATAAAATACCACTAAATATATTCAACATATATCCTCATATATAATTAATTACTATACACTTTCATACATATATTTCAATTAAAAACAAACTACATAGATTTGAAAAATAACTATTAAAAACATCAGAAAAGAATAAAAACTATTACGCATCACATCTATTATTATAGAATAACTATTTTTATTAAATAAAACTATTTTAATTTTTTTCTTATTAATTTAATATATTTTTGAAATAAAATATGGAATCCAAAAAAAAATTCAGGATCTTAAGCCATATAAAAACAAAACAGGATTTTGTAGTGATGGATAATTAAATGTAATAATTCAGATTATTGAGGTGATGAAAAAATTCAATGAGGATTCATCATTGTTTTACCATTTTTGAACATTTTCTACATTTGCAACTCCAATTTCTCTAGTACAAGAAATAGTGATACCTGATTATCTGTATTATCATAAACTAAATGTTAAATTACAAATCATTCTCTAAGCCCTAGGATAAAATCTTGACTCAAATTGGTATTTTAAACTTTTGATGTCTTCTCTTTACCTCTAGCTTCTGATGCAATCACATCTCTATAATAGCATATCTCTAATGATTGCACTTAATTTTTATGATTTTAGAATTAGAATCTTGAGATTATATAATATAATATAAAATTTTGTATAATGAAATTTTATGTTGTATAATCTTGCTTGGGATATTAAGACAAGTTATATTCTTCTTTTAAATTTTCGAATTGCGATAATTAAAATTATTTCCTTAAAATGTCACAAACATTGTGCACATTAGAATTATAAAATTTCTAGATTAAATTTTTTTAATTTTCAAACATGTGCTTACGTCCTACAATTTTATTAGTTCTATTGTATTAGGATAATAATAGCTTACTGCACATGCTAAAATTATTTCATCTTACTTGCTAGATACTTGTTAATTAACCACTACTACAAAGTACTTGTTACATTGTGCAGTAGAGTATCATGTGCAACAGACATTACTGATTATCAAAACTAGAAATTTTAAAATGATGTTATTAAGAGTAAGCTACAAACATTACCGTTTATCAACGCTAGAACTTCTAAAATGTGAAGGAGTTGCAGAATGCAGCTTATTGCTTCCGCTGCTAGGGTTACGATTGTGTTCATATAAACTTTTGCGTTCTTGTTTATCATCTTCAATCATACTGTTTCGAGTTGGTGCATAGCTACTTGCAAAATCAGAAGAAAATAAAATTGAATCACCATTAGCAGATGATCGACGATCATTTGAAGACTCTTGACTAAAATAATATATCAAAATAAAAATACATATAATATAATATTTATATAATATATTCAAGTATAAAATTTTAAGACTTAATTTTGGCTAAAAATTTAGATTTACTTTGTGTATATATTTAATTAATATAATATTAATATATATACTAGCATTTCGGACCCATAAAGTACGGGTCTCGGTAAGTTTATTCTACACTGACCATTTCTATACTTATACCTTACTTCAATATTTTTCTGTAAACAATATTTTTTTTGCAAGCGTTTAAATTTTTTGTAAAAAATGCTTCGGTTGTTGTTCCGGGAATCGCTATTTAGTGGTAAAAAATAAAAATCTGCCAAATCTTTGTTTTGAATTAACAACTGATGTTCAATACTTTATTAACTTCTTATTGTAATTTTGAGCTTTTTAAAAACTCTCTCCCTATTGTTTGTTGCAGTATATTATACCCTTATATATCAACAATAGTACTTTAAATATGTTTTAATTTGTATTTTAAAAAATTAGAAAAAGCTTTACCACATAAAGCTAACCACTTCGACCACTAAGACACACAAAACTGCCAATTTTTAACACCATTTAATAAATAAAAGAATAACTTTATAAAAAGACAAATAAATGCTTTAAACCTAAACTAAGGAGATTTTGTTCCAATACAATTTTAAAATAGAAAACTATATAAAAGTAAGATTATCTAACCAACTTCAAGAATGTTTTATTTTTTTAAAAAGAATTAAAAAAAAAATGTGGAAGAGCAAGGATTTGCACCACTGCATTTCACTTCACAATGCTGCAACCACTTTGGCCACTAAGGTGTATTGTTTAATAAAAGTTTTAAAACTATTTAATAAACAAAAGACTTTTTAAAATGGCAAAGTCAATATTAAGGAAATGTTGTCGCAATTTAATTTTAAAGTAAAAGTAAAACTGTAAAACTTGATATAATTCTTAAAATTACATAATGTGATGTTTACATATGCTACATATTTGCATACACTTTCGTTCACACTTTCTGATACAAAAAGTGCTTAGACTCTTTTTTTAAGTCGGGTGTAATGGCTGCCATGAATTCCGTGTCAAACACTCACGAATGAGTAAGGGCAGCAGCAATAAATTCAGTATTAAAATATTATATGATTAATATTGTATCTTTAATTTAAATACTGTAACAATTGAAATACTTTTTAAGTGAAGCAATTGAAAGCTCTAATATAACAGCATTATAACGTAGAGTAATGGATTCAAAAAATTGAAAACTAACTTTTTTAAATATTTAATTAAAACACATACAGTAGTTTTAACTATATTTTCTATAATTCTTAAATTTTAAGAATTATATTTAGAAATATATAAGTCAAATAACAGCTCAGTTTAACATTAAAATAAACTTTAGTACTCAAACATTTGAAATTTACTTACGGTTTAAACAGTGGATCTCCAGAAGTAAGAGTCATACACGCTGTAACCTAAAAAAATTTATAATTGTACGAATATACACAACGCACATGATGAAACTGAATGAGATGAAGCTAAAATTTTATTTTAAAATGTTAGGAATTACATAAGAGCAAAATACATTAAAAAAACTACATAAAATTTAAAAAATTGAAAATTAAGAAAGAATGTTAATTAAAGCTATTGCGTTACCCGCAACATTGAATTATCTTGTCGATGTTGCTTAGAATCTTTGTAGGCTTCAAGAATGTACCTTCGAGAAACTACTCCATATCCAGCATATTCAGCTAAGTTAACATCAACATATCCAAGCTGGAAATGCAAACAACTTTAAATGTAATTAATAATCAGACTATTACTTCTCAATAATTTTGAAAAAAGTTAACATAGTTAACTTCAAGTATTATTCAAGTATAAAAAGTTAACAAAGTTAACTTCAAGTAATTGTTCATAAGTCAAGACAAATATTTTTTTTTAATTTTAAATCAAAAGTTTCTCTCTTATTTAAAGATTTTTGTATTACATTATATGTGCTGTAATCCATTTTTAGATAGAGTTTCTGCTATTACAATAGATTAAGAGTAATGGATCCATTTGGAACTTCGTCTAGTCGGATTTTTCTTGGTTTTTTGGAGTTTTGGAGACAAAGTTTTTAGAAAATATCAATTTTTACTCGTAAAATAATTAAATTCTTATTTTATTTCTACCCTGCTTTTTTAATAGTTCTTGTTGTTTTCAAAATGTAAATGTTCTCTTTGTTCAATAATAACACTAATTTACATCGCAATGCAATTGGTAATGCACAGTGGGTCAGGTGGTAGTGGTGGAAAAAACCTCAAAAAAAAGCTTATTCTATTCAAAACTATATAATAAAACATACTCATAATTTTCAATTTTACTGTTTCAAAAACTCTTTTGAGTATAGTTTTTTTTTAATAATAGTATTTTTTTAAATCCACAAAAATCAATTGCGGTATAATAAAATGTAATGCATAATAAAATACCTTTTTTTTGTCAAAAAAGCAAGAACTTTTTATTTTTTAGCAAAGATATAGTAAACAGTGACTTAAAATATTATGCGTATGTGATATTAGTTAATATATTTTAACCAGGGATGTGGAGTCCCAAAAAGACTCCGGCTTTATATCTCCCTTTTTTTTCAGGTCTGTAGTGTCTAGAAGCTCTAAGCATGTTTGTTAACTTATAATCTGCTATAAGAAAAAAATATGAGATTTAATGACTTGGAACTTATTGTTTTTAAGCCCGGAGTCCTAGAGTCCTTGCCGCCATTATACCTAAGGACTCCGGGTTAAAAAAATAATTGTTCCTCTTACCTAAAAGTCTTTTTTTTTCCTATTAGTAGCCCATAAACTTTTTTATATTTTTAGAGCTCCTGTATACCAAAAACTAGGAAAAAGTAATCTTTTTGTGACTTTAAAATCCGGAGTCCTTTTTTGGACTCCGCATCCCTGATTTTAACTATTCAATAGCACACCTTTACAAAAAAAATATTTTGTCAAGATCATTATTAATAATATATGCAAAAACTGGTCTCAAAATAACGAGATAAGTTTTAAACATATAATACTTTTATTTTGTACAAGTAGTGTCGTATGATCTAAATAATTTTGTCCACCATAAGTCTAATATCCGGCCCACTATGCATTGTGGCAAAATTGTGTAATAAAATGTTGTCAGTGATAACAAGTAATAATAATTAATGTTTTATTATACTTACCTTTTAGAATAAATAACTTAATTAATAACCTAAAATGTGATAAATTATCACAATTGAAATAAAATTAAAAACAAATATCTGAGGTCATAATCAAATTGATAATTTTTCTTTCATTGAGAAAAATGGTTTCGGAAGTGTGGAATTACTTTGATATAGTTGTGGTAAATGATAAAAAATACGGAGATTGCAAAAAATGTCATAAAAGAATTGCTTGTCCAGGAGGCAGCACAAACAGCCTAATTGGACACGTCAAAAGTTGCGAGAAAATAGATTTAAAACCATCCAGTTCTAGACCAACTAAGATGTTGTTAAACTATCTTCTTGCCAAGTTGACAGCTCTTGATGGATATTCAATTAGGTCAATAACTCAATCTGAAACACTAAGAATGCTTTTTGAAAATTATGGACATAGTTTGCCCAAGTCAGCGTCCACAATTTCAGAAAAAATTAAGATGTTTCATGCTGAAGCCAAATATTTAATGATCGCTGAATTAGCTGCATTGAAAGCAAAAGGAGAAAAATTTGGACTAACAGGTGATGAGTGGTGTAGTGATGGGGGTAGGAGATGCTGCAATTTAAATGTTCATCGCAACAGAGCATGTTGTTTGGGAATGGTAAGGTTGCCATCTCCTAGTTTTGCCGAAACATTAAACATTTTGATAATGGAAAAATTAAAAGAATTTGGTATAGATAGTGAAGATAAAAAGATTGTCGCGAAACTGTAAACAAAGAAACCGAATCGGATTTTGAAACAGAAACTGATGGAGGGTCTGAAGGAGAGTTTCTTATTGACTATTCGGAGAATGAGATTGAATATGAAGAAAATATCGAAAAAAATCTACAGAAACTTTGAATACTAATTAAGTTTTTGAAATATTCATCATTTCAATATAAATTTCTTAAAAGAAAAATAAACAAAATTTACTAATCTTTACATGACAAAGGACTGTTGCTCGACAAACGCACTAGATGAAACAGTGTTTTTCAGATGATTGAAAGATTTTTGAAATGCTTAGAAGCTGTAAAAAATACACTTGAAGAACTAAACTGCTTAAACATGCTTAAACTTGAAAAACTAAACTGCCTAAAGATGAAATTGACTTAGATTTCTTAAAATCGCTGTCTGACTTATTGGAAGTCATTGCTGACTCTGCAGTTTTCTTGGAAAAACCAAATACAACGATTTTGGAGTGTGACATTGTTATGGAAACGTTAGTAAGGAAATTTAAGGTTGTAGAGACTGACATCAGTTCTAGTTTTGCAGAGGCATTAATCTCCAGATAAGAAAATCATAAAAACATTATGTTGGTATCATTGAGTTGTTATTTACACAATCCCGATTTTTAAAAAAATAAAAACCAAAGATTTTTTTACGCTTCCAAAAAAGATATTAAAGTTTATGCTGCTAAATTATTTGATCAACTATTTCCAACAAAAGAAAATAGTCTCCAACTAAAATCAGATGATCGTGCTAAAAGCAAACAAGGAGAACCATCACAATCGACATCTTTTTTTGCAGAAATTCAAGAAGTTCTAAATCAAGATCAATCAGCAGCTAAAAAGCCAAAAAAAGTCAAGAGCTTCACCGATCAGTTAAAAGAATATGAAGTAACGAGTGTGAAATCAGAAGCAGTTTTGAAATTTGAACTAGCCATCCACAGAATTCAAGCAACTTCCTCGGAAGCAGAAAGAGTTTTCTCCTCGTCTTCCAGATTTGTCACTAAGTTTCAAAGTTCGCTTTCTGATGAAATGATAGATGTTTAAAATATTTTTTAAAAAGATCTGCAGAATAAATACATTTTTTTTTAATTTTTACTATAAGTACCCCAAGAAGTCTTTATTATAGAGCAGCACGAAAGGGCATTTAACTGAAAGTTCACGCTTTCTTCCTAACCGATGCCGGTTAGAAAACCATTTATTAGATAAAACTTGTTTGTTAAAAAAATTGTGATAAAAAAAATATTTAAATATACTAAGAGATATAAAAAATAAATTTTTTTAAAATTTATTATGAATTATAAGTCGAAATATATAAAATTAAAAAAAAAAAATACAAGAACAATGTTTAATTATCAACTAGATGTTTAATTTTTTAATTTATAACAAAATATTATCAAAACTCCAATTTTTTCTGACTCCAACGGAGTTTTTTCTCAATTTCTGTTGACTCCATTTTTTTGCGATTTTGGATCCTTTGATTAAGAGTTCTTTTATGTTAAATTTAAAAACTTTTTTCTAAAATCTGAAACAACATATAGTTAACCTGCATACCATTTAACAAAGCTCTTTTGTTACAATGTTGTAATTCAAATTGTTATTAATTTGTAATTAAAATTGTTATTTTTTACTCTTTTGTTTTTTGAAAATAACTTTTTTAAGTGAAATATTTTTTGATAATTACTTTTTAACTATGATGATGATGAGTATGATGATGATGATGATGTAGAGATGATGATGATGATGATGGTGATAATGATGACAATGAGATGATATATATACCTTTATACAAAATATATCATGAATTTTAAATAACAATAATATATTTATAAAGAATATCAATAGTAATGCAGCCCCGGTCACAAACCCGGCCCCAGCTATGTTTTATCAAACCCGGCCCGGCCCCAGTCAAATATCAACCCCGGTTGCTTACTAATACTAATCAAGCAAAAATTTATAAAAGCTTTTAGTAACAGAATTTTTCAGTTCATCAATTTTGATTTCAGCTGTTGATCTGCAGTCAGTCAGATGCAGTACGAAATAATGGCTTTGTATTGAAGCAAGTGAAGCTTCATAAGTAGCACAAAAACAACCATTTTTTTCTCCTCGAGTTCAAACTCTACTTTGAGCTTAGTAGAATGAAATAGAGGATGAATGAAATAGAGGATAGAATGAAATAGAGGATAGAATGAAATAGAGGATAGAATGAAATAGTTATGAAAATGTTTATTTTTTTACTCCTTTTATAATTATTGAATAAACATTTTGAAAATATTTTTTGATCATGTTATAGAAAATCTTTTTATGAATAAGATGATATAAAATTTTAATACAAAAGAAACAATTTTTTTCTATGAACAGTCAAACTTTTGGATGAGTAATAATTTTTTTTTTAAATTAGGCATAAATTTCTTGGAATTTAAATTTGCCGGCATTAAACTTAAAATGTATCCCTGTATAACTTTTTACAAGGGTCAAGAACCTTTTTTCAAAATTAAATTAGCTATTTCCGAAAAAAAATTTGAGTTAAAAACAGAAGCTCCAATTATTCACTAATCATTCTTTTTAATTATTCACAATTATTCTTAAAACACAAACAGTGAATTACGAGGTTGAATGAAACACCATTACTTGCTTGGTAAGTAGGGCTTTTATTGTCTAAACTGATCAATAAATCATTATAAATTTTTCATTCAACTTTTAAATAAATTATTATCAAATCTATTCTAATATAAAATATGCCTTAAAAAAACTTGAACCCAAAAAAAAACATACATCAGAGACCAAGTTGCTATTGCAGTAGCAAAAACTTTGATAACTCTGGTGAAGTTTTTACATGCATGCAAGTAGTCACTGGATTTCAAAACATCGGTTTGTTTCCCCTTAACATTAAGAAAATCAATAAATCTAAATTACAAGTTGCTAATATGTTCGAAACACTTACACATTTTAATGTAGCTAGTGATGGTGGTAGCCAGTGCCACCACCATTACTAGCTACATTATCTCAGCCACTGCCTTCTGAATCTACACCAACATCTAACATCAGTATGTTGTATAACACCAGCTTCAAAGTTAACTTAACAGTCAACTTGCCTGTAACCAACCTTAAATATAACTCTGGCTACTCAAAAGAAAGGAACAATGATACAAGAAAAGATGCTGACAGCAAAAAATCCGCAAAGCAAGCTAGGAAACAATGTAAGCTTAACTTTGACGATGAGCAGCAGATAAATCAATTACCAACAGCAGCAAACCAAGTCAAGTGTAAAAAGTGCCGTAATAATTTGAGAAAAGAAAAGAAAAAAAACTTCAGCAAACCAAAATAGTGAATGGTGTCAGTGCAAAAATTCATAATGCAAGATTTGGCTTTGTCAAACATGCATTCCAAAGCAATATATATAAGGCATTGAGTTTTATAGCACCAAAAAGTGTAGCACAATTGATAACTCAACTCAACCTCCAGAAGCTCTTGAAGATTGAACATCATCACATAAATAACAAATGTCTTTCTTAATTGGTTGTTTTTTCAACTGTTATCATTGGTTGCATTTTTTAAGTATTCTTTAAATTAACTTTTAATTTGCATATTTAATTCTCCCCAAATATGAGAGTAAAAAGAAAAACTTTATATAATTAGAAAAAAAGTTTTTTTTCTAATTATATAAAGTTTCTTAAAAAACTTTTTAAAAATATTATTTAACTTTTATTTATTTACATTAATTGAATAAATTAACCTAATTAAATAAATTAAATAAAAAAATCTCTTTTCTATAAAGAAAAAAAAAGAAGCTTTTACTAAATGTTTTATCATTGACAAATTAAGTTATGCAACCTTTAGCATTATTAAAGTTTTTAAAAAGAACTTTGAAAACATTCATTAAAAAATTTCAAACTTAAAAAAGCAAAAATTGCAAAAATAAAAATCAGCTTTTACTTTTAAGATTTAAAAGATGTGATAAAAAAATCTGAATGTGATAAATAAGATTTAAAAAGATGTGATAAAAAGATCTGTATGTGATAAGATTTAAAAGATGTGAAAGAAAGAACTTAATGCAATAAGAATTAAAAAGATATGATAAAAAGATCTTAATGTGATAAAAAAGAATTTAAAGTAATTAAGACAATGTTCTTAACCTTATGCAGGCTTGGACAGGAATCGCACTCTGTAACTGACCACGCTAATAATGTTTTTCTTTACAATATAACCACGGCTGTTTTAATGTTTTAACAATTTAAATGCAATAAAAAAAACATTACTCTATGAACAACCATTAACTGTTGATCTTTTCTAATGTTTTTATTTCACGCAAAGGCTTTAAATAAAATAAAAAATTAATTATAATAATTGTTTAAAATAAACGCATTTTGTGTTAATTAAATATGTAATTATTTTTTTTAGTAGGCATGTATTTTTTATGATAAATTTCAACATTTGAAACTATTTTTCCATGTCTTTCTAAAAATCTTTTATAATATTAAATTTTTTAACATACTTTAAATCGTGAATAAGTTTAAATGCTAAGCTAAACTGTTTAGCTTAGCATTTCTTTTTTCAGTGCATTTCCGAAATGTTTAAATCATCAAAACATCTAAACAGTTGTGGTCAAGTTGTCAACAAAAAAAATCATTTGCATGGTCAGCAATAGCGTTGGATAACACGCCATTCCTGTCCAAGCCTGTTATGGTTATTGATATTGCTATTGTTTACTCTTTAAGACTCTAAAGTTATCATAAGGTGTATTGCTAACTAATATAGTTAGCAATTATCTATGCAATTTACTTGAAAAAATAGTTGCTGCATACTTATAGATTGTTTGTCAAAAATATCAATTAGTAACTGGTACTGGATACTACACAGAGATGGCCGGTGCTGGGTTACAGGGAAAACTGCTAGAATACCATTTCACTGTGTCCGAGTTGGGTACCTAGCATGCTTCTACATTTAATACTCTTAAATTTAAATGTTAAAATTAATTTTTACATGTAACACATAACACATATTGAAAGCAATTTTAACTCTAAATAAAAATTATACCTTTTCATAATTTTTTCCACCTTTGATTTCCTGAAAAAATAATAAGATTGATTAAAAACATTTCCAAAACATCGAAAAATCATGAATTGTGTTTTATATCTAAATTTTTGACTTGTTTTGTCAAACCTTTTATGGGATTATATGATAAACTTTTTACCCATTTCCTTTTATCTGAACACAACATGTGTTTTAAATTAAACCTCCAATAGAGATCAAGAGATTTTTTATTTCTATTTTTGATTATTACTTTTTACTGTGCTACATTTTTACTGTGTTAAAAATCAACAGCCAATATAATGAACAACAGAGTAATTTTATGTCAATTGAAACAGATTGTGTCACTGTATATCTCAGACTTTGCTGAGTTTAAATGATTGAGAAGACTGTAAAAAAAAAGAATTCCTTGAAAATTTTAATCTCAAACTCAAAGTAGAGACTGATATATCTCTAATTTACTTATATAAGATATTTGAAAGACCTTGTTGTTGTTGTTTTGGAATTGCAAGGTTTATTTCAAGGGATTTTTTCAAGCTTTAAGTCACAACCTTAAAAATACTTGATCTTTTTACTTAAATATTTATACCTGGCTATTTTCTCAATTGAGAATTCAATGAAATGATAAAAAATATAATAATTTATCATTAAGTAACCCTAATTATCAATTTAAGTACAGTAAACTCCAGGGCTTGTGATGAAGAAAATCGTCAAGCGTGTTATATTGCGCTCGTAAAATTAGAATATGTTTTCATCGAGCGTGATTATGTGCGCTCGAGATAACGTCGGCGAGCGCGATCATGAAAATTGCTGAAGGCAATGCTCATAAAAAGCTTTTTATTTTTTTTCATCTTTTTTTTATATGTTACATAATTCTTTCGTCAAAAAATGTTTGAATTAGTATCATACTCATAAAACTACTTCAACGAAGTAGATTTTTATACTTCCAAACTTCTTGTATATTGTCAAATTTTATTTTATATGATTTTATTTTATATAATAGGTTTATTTTATATAATAGATTTTATTTTATATAACTATTTATGTTATAAAAAAATATCAAACAAAAACGCAACTTCTTATTGATTTAGTATTGAAGTAAAATTTAGTGACTTAGTTTTGCTTCGTTGTTTTGATATAAGTATTTTAAAATGTTACGCTGTAAACTTAATTAAGGGTTAATGGTTTTTATATTCTTGATATTTTCTATTCAAATTAATTATTTAAATTTTTTCTAAAATTTCTTTTTTAAATTACGTTTTTTTATTTTTAAAAAAAAACACAAGAATAATTTGAAATAATAATAAATAATAATAATAACTTTCCATTTAATAAATATTGACATCATTACTTTGTTTCCTTTTCGAATGTCCTTGATTGCGAACATTCTAAACAACAGAATCGTTTTAAATTTGAGTTAAAATAAATAATAGTTGATAAAAAACCTATACTATGAACAAAAACTAATTTTAAAAATTACTCTATTATTAATATTTATTTTTATTATAAACAATGTGTGGAATATTACAAACAATAAATCAAATAAATCTTACTTGATATTTTAACAAGATTAAAAATACTTTGCAGTTTCAATTTTCTTATAACGGTTTTCTAATTTTCTATTTTTATTTTATTTGCGCATTTTTGTATTCACATTGTGTTTCCACGTGCACATTCCATTATTGAAATTAGTGACTATTAACGACTTCAAACTGCTCATTCATTACGTTAGTGCAAAAGAGAACGAGGTTGTGCTTTTTATATTTTATATCAGTGCTTTGATAACAGAATATCTTTAATAAAAAATCTTTTTTAAATATTTTATGAAAATAAAAAAATAATCCCAAACTATTGGACGAGCGTTATTTTATACGCTCGTTATAAACTGAATGAGCGTTGTTTATCGCGCCTAGAATGTTTGAAAATACCGTTGACGGGCGCATTTTACGAGTGGAGTGCAATCACGCTCGCTTCATCACAAGCCCTGAAACTCCCACTTATTTGAACTGGCACTTAATCTAAATTCTCACTTATTTGAAGCAATCTTCTTTTCCCATGAATTTTCATTGACAAACTTATGCAAATATTCATCAGTTATTGGAACCTGCTGATATTCAAAATTTAGTTATTTTTAGATATTTCACTCCTCTTGACAAAATCCCCATCAGCTATTCTAAGTTTTTTCCAATTGATACCATTCCATTGCATTTCAAACGTAACATTATGGAATGTTATCAAATTATACCAATCATTAAAATATAATTAAAAAATTCTACACAGTGCAATCTAGTTTGGTAGAAATTTCAACATGGCATCTTCACAAAAGAAGACAGTTCAGACAATCAGAGAAAAATATTGCTCTTAAAGATTTATAAAAGATAAAAAAAATGTTGCCAAAAAGTTTAGTGTTCCTCAAAACACTTTAAACATTAAGCATAAAGACATAATCAGCAAGAATGTGTCTGGTCAATTTGGAGCAAAGAGACAAAAGTCAAGTTTGGGAAAGCATGATTCCATTAACAAACCTGTATATAAATGGTTTATAAACTCACATGAACCAAATGTACCAAGTAGCAGACACATCATTATAGAGAAAGTTTTAGATTTTTAAAAAGACCTCAAGTTGCTGATTTTAAGGCTTCAGAAGGGTGGCTTGATAAGTGGAAAAATAGACAATGTTTTTTTTAAACTATTTCTGGCAAGGAAAGGATGTGTACAGAGGAAAAGATATCAAGTTGGGAGCAAACCAATTTGCACATGATCCTCAAGGGGATATTTACAACACTGATGCCTCTAACTAAAACCTTTCTTCTAAAAGGTGAACAATGTGCAGGAGAAAAATTGAACAAAGTTTGTTTAGCAATCTTAGCAGCAGGAAATGGGATTGGTGAAAAGTTGCCTATGTTTGTAATTGGAAAGGCCGAAAAACCACGATGTTTCAAAGGTGTCAAAAGCCTGCCTTGTTAGTACAAGTTCCAAAATAAATCCTGAATGGACTTTAAAATCTTTACTGATTATGCAAGAAAGCTTGATACTGAGTTTAATGCTGAGGGTAGAAAAGTTGCTCTAACCATAGATAACTGCCTAGCTCATCCTAATGTTGACAATCTCAAAGCAATTGAATTAGTATTTTTACCACCATAAACCCTCCAAAACTTGGAACCCTCAGAATTAGGGAAAATGAGGTCAGCAATATTTTAACAAACCTCAATCTTTTGGAGGTTGGCAAAAAAAATTGATACAAAGGTCTTGCCATAAAACATAGAAATGAAATTAATAATTTTTTGCCGACCTTAAACACTTTTAGGTCTGCATTGCCAAATACTGACCTTAATTCCAAGGGTTGCAATTTCTATCACAGATTGAGAAACTGGATTCCATTTTAACAAATGATTGTGCTGAGGTAGATGAGGAGATAGATGAAGAGTGAAACGACTTACCTCTTGAGAAGCCAAAACTATTAGAGATAGCATGTGCAATAGAGTTAATTGAATGTTGGTCTCTTTTTTAAAATAACGGCATCGAAATCCGACAATCGCTAAGCCTAGTATCAAAGATGTTTGATAAACTTTCTTTAGAAGCAAAAAAGTAATCAAAAATTTTTCAAAGAACAAAAAATCGATTTTTTCAAAAAATTGTAAAGATTTTATCTTAAATTTTATTTTTAAATATGTTTATTTAATAGTTTTTCTTCTTTTTTACTCTTTACTTAGAATTTAATATAATATAATAATTTTATTATTATATTAAATTTAATTTAACATAGCAATAAAATATAATTACTTCTATTAGAAGTAACTTGAAATAAGTCACTTTAGAAAAGATGTTTAGTAAATTGGGCGTTTACTGTAACTAAATGTAATTTTTTGTATACCTGATTTTATGCTAAGCTTTGGCTTTGATGATATTAAAAATTTTTTTTACACATAATTCTATATTCAATGATATTTTATAAAACATTAGTATTTTGATCTGTAAGTGTATTGATTGAAAACAGTCATCCATCTAAATTAATGTTTTTAACAGAATTTTAAATTTATAGTTTGTTAAAATAAAAAATAACTTGAAATTTATTGATATTGTCTAACACTAAAAGTCAACAGCAAATTGTTTTATTAAATAAAAACTTTCTGTCATAACAAAACACTAGTATAGAAGAAATTCATCACCTGATAAATTATTCATTATTATAGCCTTGAAATAAAATCTAATTAACATTAACAAATTGATTACAATTAAATAACTAGGATATAAGTAACAAAAAGAGCAATCTTTCACATTTCTTTTCCTAAGAAATCAATCGCAATCATTAACATGCTGTTTAAGTTTTTTTCATTAAGTTAATTACTTTTGGTTTCTTATTTTTGGTTTAATCTTAAATGCAATTTAATAGATATTTTTACAGTGAGAAAGGATTTGGATGTAAACTTTGAATTTGGACGTAATTTTCAAAAACTAATGATGTCATAAATTAATTTATAGTAGAAAAACTGAATTCAAGAGACTTAATTATTTTAGAGATGTTATGGAAAATCAAAAAAAGTTTGGAGATCTGGAATAACTGGTGATAAATTTTTAACAATCTGTCAAACTTTGAAAAGAAGCACACAAAATGTTTGTGTGCTTTGTGGGCTAAATGTAATTTAGTGGATATATTTCATTCTCTGGTGCCATTCTGTTGTAACTAATTTTGAAGTGATCTAATAACTTGTGTTGTGTTGTCTTTTTTTATGTCATTAATTATGAGCTAAGACAATCAAATGGGTTACTAGTAAATAAATCATTAAATTGAAATTAATGATTTATTTATAAATTACCCATATTGTGAGTTGCTTACTGCTAGTATGCAGTTAATACTAAATTATAATATAAAATCAAATATTTCTAACTATATTTATATATTTTCATGAATAATTTGAATGTCAACAAATCTGTTTATTTTTCAATCATTGTTGATTTTCCACCATAGGTAAGTCACCATCAGCAAATGTTAATTCTGGTTTGAAATGCAGATGTAAAAAGGATAAGAAAAAAATTACATTAAAAAATGTTTTTGTTTTTTTTACTTTGTTTTGTTATTGTTATTTTAATTGAAGGTTCAACAGGACTAGAATTAACAAATGTGAAGAATAACAAAATAATTAATCTTCTGGAAATAAATAATTATTTGATGGAAAATTTAAGAGGTCAAAAAAAATGGCCGAACAAATATATACTTAAAAAAATACACAAGAGAGTTTTATACTCCATGCTGCAGTCATACATTAAATTTAGTAATTGTTGATTCTGTGAAATGCTTACCTAAATTTGCTATGTTTTTTAACACCATTGCTTACAAAGCTTGTAGATTACTTATAAACCTTTTTTTTTTTACATACACATTTTTATATATATATATATACACATATACGCATATATAAAAAAATTTTTATTAGTATATATAAAAAATATATTAATAAAAAAAAAACAATAGAAATACAAAGTCCCTAGTACACAGAAGTTTAAATAAAATATTATAGTTTGTTAAAATATTTAGATGCAAAAAATTTGCATCTAAATATTTTAACATAAAACTTGAAACTTTCATTACCTTCCGAACTGAAATGCGACAAATGCAGTTTTCCAAAACTCCAGTAATTTGAGATACTGTTATTTTGCATGAAAAAACAAACTGATTTTCCCATTTCACACAGTGTGAAACTACATTATCTCTAAATAATAAGTATACTCATTATATATATATATATATATATATATATATATATATATATATATATATATATATATATATATATATATATATATATATATATATATATATATATATATATATATATATATATTGAATTCTCTTTTTTTAAAGGGTGAGTAAATGAGTATCCATTTAGTTTTATCAATATTTAAAGACAATCTATATACCGTAAACCAATTTGAAACTATTTTAATTTCATCGGACGTTTTATTAAAGATTATATTTATGTAACTGGAATACATTTGTATCATCTTTGTAAAAATCATTTAAATTAAAAATGAAAGTGACCCAAATATGGATCCTATACCAAATTGATTTTCATAAAGTTTATTAAACATAAAGTTTTAGTAACACACAAACACACATAAATAAGATATATGTTACTCGCTTAAATGAATCAATACCTTGAAGTATGATCTGAAAAATAACCGCCATTTATCAACCGAGTTTTGCAGTAAATAACACCATTTAATAAGGGGATGCTGCTTAACTCTTGTATATTGAGTTTCACGTCAAACTTAAGCTTTCTTTTTTTCATCGTTCTTTATTTGTTTACCAGAGAGTGAAAGTTTTAAGTACCAAACTCATTGTATTAAATAACTGAAAAATCTAATAAAATATATGAAATGCAGATAGTTATATCGAGTCACTGTGTTTCACAGTTACCGTGGTACGCACGCATCATAATATATCTGAAAAAGCGGAAAAAGTAAAAGAATTTATTTATTTAATTTAACTAAATTAAATAACATAAATTAAAAATAAGTGATCGGAAATATTTAGAAACATCCAACTAATTTTTAAATCAACATTAACAAAAATAAATTTTTCCGCAGAGACACACAAAAAAAGACAACAATAAATTAAATATTAAATCATTTTAAGCGATTTTACATACTTCCGTAATTACTCTTAACACTTGTCGATAGTTATAATTTTAACGATAAAAATATTGAGTTTTTAGTTATTAGGAAATGTAGATAAAAACACTTAATATCCGGTAGAAAAATATTTTACATGTAACCAAAAATTAATATCCAACATATAAACAAACAAATTGATAATAATTATGTTGGTTTTATATTGTGTACCATAATACAAGTAACATAATTATGTTAACATAGATAAAATATAATAAAAATCTGGAAAGTTAATATCAATTATGCAAGTTCATTTAATGAACCGAACATTTTTTTTTTTTTAATTTAAGAGGGGAAGAATAATGGCTCTTATAGCAATGTTACCATAAGTTTACAGTTTACATTTTTTAGCTTTTTTTTTCTAGCTAGTGGCGTAGCTTCTTCTTTTCTTTTGAAAAGGTCGATAACATCTTGTTCTGCGACACTTTGGCCAACAATTTTTCGATTAACTTTTAGATCGGCCATATTTTTTTTTACATTTTCATAACTTTCTCTTGGAAAAAACTCTTTATTTTCTTTTCCATTTCTTTTTGTCATTTCCTCGTGCAGAGCTTTATGCTTGCCAAACCTTAAAACTGCTGTAGCTAATTCAGAAATGATGTTAACAACTGTGTTTTAGACTTTTGGGCTAATGACTATTGATTGACGCTGTTTTTGCTAGGTGGCAATAAACGAAATAATCTTAAAAATTAGCGATAGCATGTAAACATATAAAATATTAGTTAGGCTCATTCACCTAAGTGAGGAACGGAAGAAAATTTTCTTTATCTAAATTCTTATACTTTTTGTTCTAATAATACTTGGCAAAAACTGTTTTTTACACTTGTTTAACATAACAATAAACACATCTGTCTAATTGTTGAAGTATACGAGATAAATGAACTGATAGGCAAATCAAGATTATATTATTTTTATATCATAATAATATTGCTCGCAATCTGACATAAATTGCATGTCTATCTAAAAAAAATCAATAATTGTTTGGCATTTTCTTTAACAATCAACACGTCTTGCTCTTTTCAAAATTCCATTCAAGTCTAAAGTTTTGTTTTGGTTTGTATACCAAAAATTATAGTATAAAGTGTCCGTAAGGCTTAGCGCAAAAGCTTACTGTTTAATAGTTTTTTTATTGTTACCATTGAGTTTCAAAACACATTTCCCACACAACCCGGTTGCTTTGCCTTGATCACCATAAGAACCAATTTCATTGCAATCCAAAGGATGAAAACCAGATTTTATTCCAGACAGTTGATCTTGTTTAGTGGTAACCTTAAAATACCTATTAAGAAGTACTTAGATATTGATTGTTAGTTTTTTTTGCGGCACTGACAAGCGCTTTGTTGTGAGCTGTTATTAATATTATCTATGAAATTTTTTTAGCCATTTGTTCATAATTGCACAAAACCAGACTTTGACAGGTTTACCAATTTTGAATATGTTTGATTGCTTTGTGCAATAAAGGTAGCTGCATAAAAAGTCCATGACATCATTCCGTGTTTAACCATAATCCCATTGTCAAAAGAGCTTAAACAATTGTACAACTACATTGTTTGCTGCAAAAGTTTTTGAGCCTTCGAAACTTTTTATTTTTGTATCCTATGATTGTTTAAAATTGAATTCAATATTTAAATGCAACTTTTCTGGTTGAATTATCTCTTTCCTTTTACATCAATTAACGAAAGTTTTATTTTTTTTTTCCTTGTATGATGTTTTTATTTGTTGAGATTTCGAACGATGTTGATTAAGATAACCGGAACTAACGCACCAGAAAATCCGAATCCACGTAAGTTCTTAATTACTAAAAAAAAATTCAAAAAAGGTAATTTATTTAATTATTAATTAACTTTATTTATAAAATTTGAATTCAATTTTTATAATATTATATTTAATATTCTAGTATAAGCTAAATAAGTTTACACCATTGGAATCAAAATTAAATTTACTACAAGGTCATTAAAGTTATTATAACTTGAGTTTTGATTCCTTTATTTAAATTTTGCATTTTAAAGCAAAAACAAAACTTTACGACTCTTTTTCAAACTTCTATTAAAAAAAAAGAAAAAAAAGAAACGACTTAAAATTAAATTATTTCATCATATTCAAAAAAATATCATCATTTAAATATTCTGACTTTTTTGTTTTATATTTTAATGTTACATTAATCAGTGATCGAGAAAAAAAAAGGTGTATCATCATATTTGATTCACATATTAACATACCTATTTTTTATGTAAACCAATATGCTATGTTATATATATATGTTATGTTATATATATGATATATAATTTTGTTATGTTATATATATGATATATAATTTTATGTAAACCAATAACTTTTTATTTATTAAAGATGCATTTTTATTTACAATTTTTATTACAATAAAAAATTCGTTTAATACTTTAATTCACTGGTTTTAAAACTAGTATTTGTAATTCACTGGTTTTAAAATTAGTATTTATGACACATTTTTGGAGGGTGGTTTCGGACAACTTAATCTATTTACATATTAAAAATAAGCAACTTTTTTATATAAATAATAATAATACATTTAATATAATACACAAACCTGTAATAGAAATTTATTTAATTCTAATAAAAAGACCTAAGACTTGGAAAAAGTTATTTTAAAGTGTTTATTTTCATTATTAAAAAGCTTATGTTTATATTTCTAAATGATGGCATTTTCATTCCCATTCCTTATATATCGGAAGCAGTTTTTAAAGGCGATTTTTTTCTTTAAATATGTTGAGAACATTCCAATGCTAATTAATTATATATAATATTTGTGACACACGGGTAAAAAAGAGGTAAAATCATGGTTAAACTATAAATCCGGGGCTACACTCCAATTTCGAATCATATCTTTTTTCTTACATTTTTCTTTTATGTTTTGTATATTATTAATATACAAAATAATTACTTTTTTGTTTCTAATTTAATATATATTGTTTATACTTTAAAAAAAGTCTTTTGACACTTTGTTTTCTATTAGTACATATACACAATTTATCTTTTTCTTAAGTGTCCGGAGTCACCCGACTTTTCCCTATGTGTTTATGATATATCTCGCATATGATGTATTTTATATATATATATATATATATATATATATATATATATATATATATATATATATATATATATATATATATATATATATATATATAAATATTTATATATATATGTATATATATATTAAAATGCTTTAAATCAGTTTTCTTATTTTATTGCTAAGATTTCGTACTGTAATATCAGAACATTACTGATGAGTCCTAAAGAATGAAACAATATTGCCTCATGTTATATATATATATATATATATATATATATATATATATATATATATATATATATATATATATATATATATATATATATATATATATATATATTAGAGTGGTTCAAAAAACAATATTTTTTGAAAAATATATGGAGCACGCACCTTAATGTGTTTTATATCATAAAATAAAACTGGATTTAAAAGTCTTTTGAGTAGAAAAATTTTTTTGGGGTGCTCTAAGACCTTTGAACATTTAAAGGTTCCTATTTCTTGTTGGGCCTAAAAGGAGGCGAAATTATAGAAAAATTTCAAAATTAATTATCATTTTATAAAAAATTGTTATTTTAGATTTTTTTGATAACATTTTTTATAAAACGATTTTTTTTTTGAAATTTAATTAATATAATTTCGCTTTATTTAAGAACTAACAAAACATACTTTGAAAAACTTTTTTTAAATAATATTAGGAACGCATTAAATGTTCAAGGGTCTTGAGGCACCTATGAAATTATTTTATATTCAAAAAATTTTTTAACCCAGTATTATTTTATCAGAAAGACCACATTAAGGTACAAATAAATGGTACATACATAATTTTTGACCAATTTATTATTTTTACATTATTATATATTTTTGCTTTTTTAGATAAAATTGAAAGTTTAAGATTGTTGAAACTTAAGGATCTTTTAATAAAGGCTCCAAATTCTAAAAAAAAGCCAATAAACTTCTTATTAACCCATTTTTGATTTTTATATCGAAACATTTCAAAATATTATCACAAAAATTTAAAAAACTGTTTAGTATTAATAAAAATTGTTTAGAATAGGTTTCACCAACGTGCTCCGTTTGCTCTGGACCAACCAACCATCAATTGATAATGTGTAATATTATATACTAAAACAATTCTTAAACTATAAGTTTTAAACTTGGTACTTACATATTGCAATACTCTCAAACACCAGTAAGTATAAACACGTCAATAAACTGTTTAAAACTTACTTTAGCATATAATAAATCTTTGAAACAAAGTCACAATATATCCAAACAAACATTTTTTTTTGTTGGTAAAAGGGTTGAAGTACTACAAACCTTCACCTAGATTCATGGTTTGTAAGCGCCTAGTCTTTAAATAAACTCAACTTGGTCCAATGGCCAACGTGCTTCGGGCTAGACTACTAATTGAAAACTAGATATATATGATACATAAATTTGATATATAACATTATTAAAATGCAAAACATGATGCAGGGATAGTATAAACATTTGAGCTTAAGGGTTAATGTTAGAAATAAGCTTACAATATTCTTTTAGTGCATTTTGCAAAAAAAATTTTTACTAAAAAGATTAACAGCACCGTTCGTAAACATTTTAAAAACACCTTTTTGTGTGAAGTATAATCCTTGCTTTTGTTCTATTTTTACTTATTTTTTTCAATTTCAAAAAAGTTAACTTTAAGATATTTTTATTTCACTATAAATTCATTTTTTTAAATCAAAATTGTTTGGTTTTATTTTAAACGTACATTACAAAATTGTATACATTTATTATTGAATACAATGGAATTTGTTAATAATTAAATGTGTTTTTACTAACGAGAAAATTTAAATATATATAAAGTTATTCCACAAGCGCTTTTGCTAGTAAGCAGAAAACAAGCCTACAAAATTAAAAAAAAGAACAGGTGAGGATGTTTGTATTAGCATCCGTATAATGCGTTGCGCTTATGGGCAATGAGTTAAATACAAAGCGTAAATATACAAAAAAATAATTTCATAGGGTTATAAACTTTATTCGGACCTTTATAAACAAACCAGTAACATACACTTTATTTTTAAAAGAAAGATTAAAAATGAATAATAAATTATTTAATTAATTACGTAAACTGTTTTTAATATATATTTAACGAAAATTTTATTCAATAAACGTGTTTTATTTGGTCAATTAATTGGTTATTAGTAACAATTTTTATTTTCTTCAAAAGAAAAGTCGATTAAACTACCACGTTCAATTTGATCCATTTGCGGTATGAAAAATATTGAGAAAATAAAGAAGAAAAGTAAAGCTTTGGAATATTTTATGCAAAGGAATAAAAATGTCTTCAAAATGTATTTAAAACGGCCGCGGCGCAGAGGTTAGAGCGCTTGCTTTAGAAGCAAGAGATCCAAGGTTCTAAGCAAGCTTTAGGAATATTTCTCGCCATCGATAAATAAGGAAAAAGGCATGAACTGTTAAACGTTCTTCTACGGTGCTCTGGATTGGGGCACCTAAAACAAGAATTAAAAAAAAATAAACGTAAATTAATTTTAGAGGTTGTTTGTATGTGTTGCTTATATTTCCTCTTTGATAATAGTTTTTATTTATACTTATTTTAAACTTGTTGTTAAAATTTGTAGAAAAGAAATAGTTGAATCGATATATAACAATCAAATACTGATAAATACTAAATTCAAAAACACCCATATTTTCATTTCATTCATTAAAGTTTTAGCATGTTCACGCTTGTTTTTAGAATAATTAATTCTGCTAGCATATTTTTGCAGCCATCAAAACTTAAATGTTTCAAAGTTTTGATGGCTGAGTACTTGCCCATAAATTAGCCCAAAAAATATATTAGTTTAAGACTTTATTGACGTATGAAAGAACTCTATACATCTTAAAATGGTGAATATTATTTATCTATTCTAGATCAAAAGAAGCACTGTAGTAAATTACGTTTTTTTTTAAATATTTATTTCTTAGTTGTTGTTATGTCTTTTTCAAGTTTAATGCAGTACTTACAGAAATGTGCGTTGGAACTCCCTATCTATAATCATGACACATTTTCAAGTTTGAAAATGTCAAAAAAACTTTTTTTTCTTTGACACTTTTGTATGAGTAAACTCTTTCGTGAAGAGGCATTTTACTTTCAACTACATACTCGACATAATAATTTTATCAGAGTCAAAATATAATCTGGAAGTGATGAAAAAACAAAATAACATGTTTCGAATGTTATTTTTGAGTTTTGCAAAGCATTCGAAAATAAGTTCATTCTTTCAAGAGTTATATTTTAAGAAACTGTTTGAATAGCTAAATTCAAGCTACTCTATTTTTGATAAAATACTCTATGCCTCAGCTCTAGCAGTTTCTTTAAAACTTTTATCTTCGATAATATCTAGGAGTGATCTCAAATTAATTTTGTAACAGAGCTTTTTAAAATTTACTAAATCTTGCTCTTTATCTTGTTTTCGAAAGTTTGGTTTGACCATATAAGCTGAATTTCTTTTAAGAACTTTCCTTTGTTGAAATAAAATTGCAAATTTGTTGAACAAAATAATTTCTAGCTACTAAACGAACATCAGCTCTCGAAGATCTAACCAATTTTAAAGAATATCCTGCACAATAAAAATACTTTAAGTCTATAATCTGTTTTTTTGACAGATTATAGATGCTTTATTAATGTTGTATAATTAAGATATGCAAACTGAGAGGTTTACTCCGATATAATTCAAAAAATTTACAGTAGTTATGTTAGATTTGCACATATCTAAGAGCTACACAAAGTCGATTATAATGATATATGTTATAATGATATATGTTATAATGATATATGTTATAATGATATATGTTATAATGATATATGTTATAATGATATATGTTATAATGATATATGTTATAATGATATATGTTATAATGATATATGTTATAATGATGTATGTTATAATGATATATGTTATAATGATATATGTTATAATGACATATGTTATAATGATATATGTTATAATGATATATGTTATAATGATATATGTTATAATGATATATGTTATAATGATATATGTTATAATGATATATGTTATAATGATATATGTTAGACGTAGAATCAACTGAAAAACTAAAATGTTTTGAAACTTCTACATCTCTCACTATAGCTTTCAGAATACTTTTTCCCATCAGAGAAAGTGATTATTCACAAACGGCTCTTGTTGAATAAGTAGTTGTTCAAAAAACAATGTCGCCATAATTTTTAATGTGTTCCGAGAGAAACAGATCAAATTTTGCAATCAATTCAAAAAGTCCAAAACAGTTTCTATTGCTCTGTTTTCCAAACAACTTGTTTTATATAATCAAAAAAAATCTCTGTTCTCCTAACAACTTCAAAAAAAAAATGACTCTATTCTCTAAACAGCTTGTTAGAACTTATGAGTGCTAAATTTTTTTCAATTAAAGTACAATTTACAGTAATCACACGGTTTAAAACCATTCTCCAGTATTGTTATTCTTTTTTAGTTTGTTCTTCAAAATTTCTGTCCAATTTGTTGAGGCTACTTCAGACTAAATAAGCCTTTAAGTCTTTAGCAGAATTTTCCTGGCTTTTCAATAAAAAAACTGCAAGTCTTTTAATCCAGTTGTACCAAGACAAAAGTTAGAATTTTTCAGAGCTTTTCATTAAAGCAGAAAATATTTCCTTTTGCTGGCAAGTTGCTATCAACCACTCACAATTGTTACTTAGTAGTCTGTGAACAACAATTTTGGACAAAAATGATTGTGATCCTGTTTCGATTCTTGAAATTCACCGTGCTTTTACTGAATATTTTTTGAACCTTAAATAATCCAAATAAAAAATCGCCGTTAGAGTTTCCATAAACCAACATCATATTTTTGTTGATATTGTACAATGTTCAACAAATGATTCATAAACTTCTGGATGTATAAAATCTTGAATGACATTTTCAAAAGCTGGTTGTTCTGGTCAACAGAGTTTTTTATAAACTCTGCTTTTCTCCTACTTTGATAAAAATCCATCAAGTTTTTTAAATTTTTTTAGCTTCTTTTTCTTTTTCCGCTTTTTTATTAGGGATCATCCATAAATATGTAACGCAAACTTTCACAATAAATAAAACAAAAAAGATCAAAAGGTTTTCCCTTGCAGAGTCTTAAGTAAAAAAAAAAAAAAAAATCAAAATAGCCCATTAAGTTTAATGAAAATAACAGAACAACAACAACAACAAAAAGCAATATATTTACCAGAAATATAAATGTTTTACATTAGAATGTTATAAGTTATAAAAAATATATGTACAGTCTACATGCTGGATGGTTCAATCTCATATAGCTAGGCTAAATTGAGGAGAGCGACCATGAACAAAACAAATAAATAAAATAAATAATACACTCACAGAGGTTGCAATTAGTCAACATTCATAATTATATCTTATACATTTTCTATGGTGATATATTTTTAATCACCAGTGATACTACTGTTGTTTCTATTTATCTTGATGTAACAAGTAGTATTTTAATTTGGTTTTGAGGACTTTTTAATTTCTTAAAAGGGATTGATTTTAATTTATTTTGAATTTGATTCCAGTCCATTAACGCAGAGTATTTAAAGGAATGTTTACTGTAGGATTTTGTATTATATGTTTGCACACTCAGTACACCTCTACAAGAATTTCTTGAAAGTTGTCAGCTAATTGCACTGCGTAGAAGAAACCAGTTATTAAATATAGGAGGCAGCTTTTTGTATAGGCAACTGTTAATAAATAAACAGTTTTCAATTTTGATTATGTACTTGTAAAATTTGTAGTGCGTTAAAAGATGTGAATGTACTTGAATTTTTTAGTAGATATTCAATACTCCTGATTGCTTTTTTCTGCATGATAAATATACAGTTTACAATACTTATGATTTGTAGTATAATATGTCTTAGCTTTGACAGAATGGCATGGGATCTATTCAACTTATTGGATAAGTCGTTATAATGGTAAGTCCAGGCTAAGTTTTGGTCTAGCTTTATACCCAAGTAGTTTACAAATTTTTTGCACCAAAGTTTTTTCTCATTAACTTAGTTTTGTGCTGCTGATCTGATTTTTTGTGACAACTTTTAAATAATATTAAATCATTTTCTTTTTGGAGGTAAGGGAAATTTTGTTGGCATTTAGTCAGTTGCATAGTTTTTTAAAGTTATAGTTAACATATTTGTTGATTTTTTTAATAGACTTATTAAGATAGAGAAGGTATGTGTCATCTGCAAAGTGTTGGACTCTGTTGAGTTTTAAAGCTTTATTCATGTCATTTATATAAATAAGAAACAGCAAAGGGTCAAGGACAGATCCCCGAGGAACACCTACTATGATATTGTTCAGGTCTGAGCTCATCCCACTAATGGATGCTAATTGAGTTTTATTAGGAAGGAAAGATTTGAACCAAGAGTTTGAAACTCCCCTAATACAATAGTAGGATGGCTTATAAAGTAAAATGTCAACATATACAGTGTCAAATGCCTTTTGAAGGTCGATAAAAATGCCACATCCAACATTCCTTCATCCAGAGAATCTTTAATTTTTTTCTGTTAGACTTAGTAAATCAAATAATGTAGAGTAGTTTGTTCGAAAACCAAATTGTAATTCAAAAAACAGTTTATTTTCATTAAAGAATTCAAATAAGCGGTTAAACATTAGCCTTTCAAGAATTTTATCAATGTCGGAGAGGAGGGAAATTGGTCTATAGTTTGACATTATTAGTTTTGAATCAGTTTTAAAAATTGGTATAACTTTGGCAGTTTTTGAGTTTTCTGGGAAAATACCACTTGAGAACAAGATATTGAAAATGTTATTAAGATTTTTTGAAAATTCCGTTTTTGATAGTCGATAGCCGCGTAAAAGAGCCTAACATCTCCTACTTCTGTTTTTTATTATTCTATATTTTTATTTTGCGTGGCGTAACTTACGGACGATTCCTTTTACAAAATTATTGATATAGCAAAGACACACTTTATTTATCTTTAATTTGATAAAATAAAAATAGATTAAAAAACAAAGATAATAAAAGTATTATTTAAAAAAAAAGATGTTTATAAAAACCTTAGCAAATTACATCATTTTTTGAACCTATTTAGTGGCTCCCGAAAATCGTATGGTTCTTGCGCGGCCAATTTAGCCATAAGGTAAATCACTGCTTATAGACAGTCATCTGGTGGTTTCAAAAAATTTTAAGTTTATTTAATTTTTTTAATTTATTTAAGGTTTTATTCAAAAAAATTTAAACATGCATACATAGTTGTGGGCACTAGATTAGTGCGACAGTGCGCAGTGATTAGAGCGCTTGCTTTTGAAGCAGGAGATCCACGTTCGAAACGTAATAAGGGCATATTATCGCTTCACGGTAAGGAAGGAGGCGTAAACTTCCTAGTTTAATGCACTTCCGCGGTGCTCTGTAACAAGACTGTTAGGTCTTCTTGGGACACATAAATAACAAAATAAAGAAAAATAATATTAATAAAGAAAAAAAAGAAACATACAAGAAATAAATAAACAGATATTGGTTGGGATTTTAAATTTTACTTGTAGTAAAAGTTAAAATCCCAAATATACACGTTAAGGTGAGTTTCCACTTATCCGTTTTTTTACGGGAAAAGGAAGGGGAAAATAATCATGTGGGCATGCGTAGTATAAATTTTAGTATGTCCGAAGAAAAACTATCCATGCCCACGTGATCGTTTTTTCCTTCCCCATCCTGCTTTCTTAGTTGCTTGTATTCATCTCACTCTTGCATTTTTACACTTAATGCAGTGAAACAAATACTGAAATTAGAGAAAGATGGTAAAGTTAATTTAACAACAATGTATACTGGAGAGGAAGCATTAGCTTTGACCATGGGGGCATTCTTAGTAAAACTGATTACCAAACAACTTGCATTGGAGCAGTTTTTTAATGGGGACAAATTAATTATTAAGCCTTAGTTGCCTTAGAGCCTTATGACCCCTTGACCATACCACATACTATAAAGGATTCTGCAAAATCCATCCTTGTCTATACACAAAGTAAGATTTGAAGTGTCAACTAGCAAATCATTATACAAAAAAGAACAAAGGACGAGATAAGTATCAGTTGCGTAGATGAACAACCATTTTTTCTATTTTATATTGTCCCAATTAAACTTTATATTAAATAATCGGCGAATTACTCTGGACTAATGAAAAATCTTTCTCTGCACTTTACTGCAGTCCAGTACAATTTTAATATGCAACAGAAAGTGTTGAGGTTATTACACAAGAATGTTTAATTAAGAATTTATTTAATAGGAATAAATACTTAATAAATAAGAGTTTATTTAATAAGAGTTACCTTAAATAATTCGAAACTAATGTTTTTAACTTCATTATTCTCAAAGATAAGCAAGAATGTACAACGATTGATGGAAAAGTAATCACAGTAATCTTGACTTTCAGTAGCTCTTCAAGTATCTAGTACTTGTGGACTGACCTATTTGAATATTATAAGTAAAGACATTAAAAATAAAAGAGAATGCTATAAAAGAGAATTTTCAAGAAAAGTCACTAAATAAGAAGTTCTGCGAAGATTTTTGTGCAGTTTAGATCCACTTGCTAGCTCTCTAAGAAGGAGTTTGAGATGTATTAGCTTGAGCTGGACAAAGATTGTATTTAACTTTTGTTGTAATTTTTTTAATTTTTTTGTTTTTGTTTTAAAAAAAGGTCTATCATGTAACAGGCATTTTAACTAATTAGTGATTTGAATCTGTAAAATTTGTTTCTGAAAAAAACCAAAAGTTTTGTCTGAAATCACTAACGTCCATACGCTACACACCCACACCCTAAACGCCTTATATTACGGTGTTTAGGGTGTTTGTATCTGCGAAAAAAAAAAAAAAAGTTATGATGACAAGTATCGCTGAAAAAATTTCAATTTGAAATTTTTAAAAATAAAGGAGTTATGATTTTTTGCCCATTTAATGCTGATCTCAGCACAATGTATTATTGAGAGTAATATTCTTCACAGAAATGTTTAGAAAGCTTTTACACAAAAACGGTCCGCGATACTGAATTAAATAAGGATTGCAGTTTTGGATAAGATTTTGTACCAAAATCTTATTCAAAACTGCAATCCTTATTTAATTCAGAATGTACCCAATTTAATTAAAAATGTACCCATAGCAACCTTAAATAATCCCTAACTAAGATTAATACGATAAAAAAAATAATTTGTTGCGTTTAAAATACGGGGGTATGTTGAGATTTAAAACAATAAATCGTAAATTTTGGTTATTATTTTTATTTAAAAGCTTTAAATTTTCTAATCTTTTTTTATAGCTTATTTTAGTTTAATTCTTCAAAAAATGCTAAATGCGTTGATCTAACATTTGATCATTTTTCAATACATCTGTTCTTTAATCTATTTTAATTTCATAAAAAATTCTTTTATCTTTTTATTAAAAGATAACGATAAACACCTAATTTTGATAACATTTCAATGTTGTTAGTTACTGCAGCTTCAAATGTTCTAGATGTTTTTGCTTTTAAATAATTCATATTATTAGTCGCAACAATAAATTTAATCTTTTAACAAAAGGGTAAGATTTTTTCTGCATTTTTATTTTTATTTTTTATTTTTTTTTAGTATGTGTACAATATTATATTTAATCTTTTGATGAATAGTTAAGATTTTCCTTCTTTTTAACTAATGAAAACAGCACAGTACTAAAAGAAATATATTTGTAAAACACATAACATCTCAGTTATAAAAGTATGTTATATATAATATATTGAATAAACTTGATCAATGAAAATAATAAATTAAAAATATTGAAATAAATACAAATAAAATGCTAAGCAAACAAAGAAAAAATTCAACACTATCACGCGTATAAATTTATAAAAACTATATACATTTTCGTCTAAAATATATAATCTATACTCAAATCATTAATAATTATTTGTTATCTAAGGTTATTAGGTATTTTGTTATCAATTGGGACAGCATCGATCTCCTCCGCCAATCACCAATAATCAAAACATTTTCAATAAAAGTTGTCAAATCAAATCGATAACAAATAACTTCAACTTTCCATGGTTGATGATAAATTTATTGATAATCATGATTGTTGAATAAAGATATTTATCAAAATCTGATTTAAAGATGAAATTAAAAAGTAACTTCAACTTTCCTCTAAAGTTTGTAAAAAAAGTTTATCGCGTCTAGCTTACGAGAAACACCGTTCTTTTTGTTTGTTGGTTCTAAACACTGTGGTTTGTTATGCATTGTAAAGTTGTTGTGATTTTTATAAAGGTTTATAATGCTAGCGTGAGAACATAGATCTAGCTCATTTTATAAAACGATAAATCTAAATATAATATTTTTGTTAATTATTATTTTTTAACTATAACTAGTAACTTGTCATTCCACATAACTTCCATTATTAAATTAAATTCTTTAGACAAAGATCTTAAGTCTTTTGTTTGAAGTCTTTTTTTTTACAAAACTATTGCCTATTTTATAGAAGTTACATACCATAACAAATTAATTTATATTGCACCATATCGAGTTAATTAATGATCAGTGCTTTGTTTTTGAAAAGTTAAAAACTTCAGGACCTACGATGGTATAAATTTTTGTTATTTCTTAGCTTAGATATGGAAACAAGCAAAAAAAAAACAGCTGATTCAA
Source organism: Hydra vulgaris (assembly GCF_038396675.1). Taxonomy (NCBI): domain Eukaryota; kingdom Metazoa; phylum Cnidaria; class Hydrozoa; order Anthoathecata; family Hydridae; genus Hydra; species Hydra vulgaris. Next base: position 33,826,566 of record NC_088921.1, read on the forward strand.
AATTTAATTTAAGAAGAGAGGAAATTCCACCAGAATTTCATGATCCGTTTATCATCAGAGGATATCGAAGACCATATTTATCATTTAAAGACTGCCTAAAGAGTTCGGTTGTGTTTTCGTGCAATGAATCCTTTAACATTTTGTCTCATTTCTTCTCTTTTCTATTCTTTATAACAATATTTATTTCATATTTTAAAACAGAATTGGATATAACCGATGTTAAAACATGGCCTTTAGCGCTCAACGTTATTGGAAATATAGGGTTTAGTTTTATGAGTACAACAGCACATACTTTAAACTCGATGTCAATTGAAGCAAGACACAAATGTTTTTATCTAGACTACGCAGCAATATCAATTTATACGTATTGTTCGGGACAAGCTACATTCTACTATTCAAGAGCTTTATTTTCAGAAAAAGAATTTTTTAAAAACTCATATTATTTTAATATTGGAGCAATGTTTATTTCGATTATGTCTACCTTATTAAATTGTTTATCAAGAAGAAAATGGCATTCTTCAAAATACGTTATACGAACAATGGCATACGTAACAGCTTATGTATGGAACTGTGTTCCATACATTTATCGATTAATGATATGTAACAATCCTTTAGATTGCAACAAAAGTGGATTATATTTATCTCTGCTGAGCGCGCTGACCTTATTAGGAGCAGGAGTATTAAATATTACAAAGTTTCCTGAACGTTTTTATCCTGGTAAGTTTGATTGTTGTGGGCAAAGTCATAACTTAATGCATGTTTTAGTAACATTGGGATGCTTTTTTCAACTAGAGTTTGTTAAGCACGAAATGTTGCGCGGAATTTCACAAGGGTTTAACTACGAAAGTTCTTTACACCTGACAATATTTACCGTTTTTGTTAGCTTGCTAATAGCAGCAGTGGTCCCTGCCAATGATGACAAAGATATAAACTATAAAAAAAAATAAGTAAACATTAACTACCTTTGTTAAACAAAAGTTAATCAATTAATGTTAGTTTAAAGCAATAAAAAATAGAATAAATAAATAAAAATAATATTAGATAAAATATAGTGTTATAAATGAAATAAGGTGAAAGATGTAAAACAAGACTAGAATGCTTTGTTAGAGTTGTTTCTAAAACACAAATTATTTATGAGAATAAATAAAAAATATCTCTCATAGAGAATGATGAAACTGATAACAGCAAAAGTTTGCAAAAAATCATTATTGTTTATTTACTCATTATTCGAATGCTAGCTAAACATACTTTAAAGACTCAAATTAGTTTGACATTTGATTTTGCGAATTTCGCGAATAGAAGATAAGCTAAGATACTGCTATTCAAGAAACTGTTTTCCTATTTCTTCAATTATCTTATTAAGCAAAATATTACTTAATATAAGTAGATTAAGTTATATATTAAAGCATATATGTCAATTATATCAACGGAATATCGAGGAATTCATTAAAGGCATTTATTTTATTTGAATTAAAAATTTATACTTAATAGCTCACACTTTAAATGTTCAGATATTATTTGTTTTTAAACTTTTTTTTTAAAGTTTTTTACTTATCGTTCATAATATTTTGTTTGTCAATTTTTTTTTTAATCTTTTTTTTTCATATTTTAATCACATGAGATTAGAATTAGATCACTTATCATAGATGCTTTTTTGCTATCTGATTTTTTCACGAAACATCATATATAATTATCATCATATATAATGGCATAAAATTGAATTTGTTCCTTAGTTCAACGTTAGTGTCTTTAAGGTGGTACTAGCCCATAAAAATTAAAACAGTCAATTTATTTAATTTTGATGCAATTTTTTTTTAAACTATGTGTATTAAAAAATTATTTAGAGTAAATATAATAAAAAGTATTAGTATACTCGAAAACATGCTGAGTCAGCAAAAAATATACAATTTTAACTACATTTTTAAACAAGGATTTCTCATGAAATAGTCAGTGTGTGAAGCTAAAATTTTGCAAAAAGGTTAACAACATGTTGATTGAGGGATTTGACCAGAATCACCATCAGAACTTTTACAGAATCAAAATGGCTGCACTTTAAAAAATAATTTTTTATTTTTATGTAAAATTGTGCTGCTAATGTTAATATCTCGACAACAGCTAACTATAAAAGTCTCTTTTTGGTCAAATCCCTTCACAGTAACCTGATGAACAATCTGTAAAAATTTTAGCCATAATCTCCAAGTAGTTCAAAAGATATTCTTGTTCAAAGTTTAAAAATCTGTTAACAGAGAAAACGCAAGAAAACAAAATAAAACAACTTTAACAATATATATCTTTAAAAATTTCCAGACACATAGGAGTCATCCTTGCTAAATCCTTTTTTTATACCTCTCAATTTTTTCCTTCTTGATTTTGTCACTTCTTTTTCCTTCCTTTCCATATGAATGACGCCATTTTTGTCTTTTTTAATTGCACCGAGAAGGAAATATTTTCCACAATGAAATCCAAGTTGCTTAAATGTTTCTTTATGGGAAACGTAACCTCCATTAAAAGATATAACTGCAGAGAAAACAGCTAACTCTAAAACATTTTTTGAAACAAAATGTGTTTTGGGGCATTTTTCCCAGATTATTTGATTAAAAGACTCATTAGGATTTTGGGTATAGCTGTGTAAACATTTTGACAAAAGATTGTCCGAACTAAGTTCCATAAATATTGGGTGTAATAGGTCTTTTATAGCAACTGGTAGGTTTAACATGTTTTTATAAGTGCATTGTCCTGTAATCTTATCCCTTTGCCATTTGCACCAGCTAGTATTGGTTCTGGGACAAAATTGATGACGCGTAGCTGCATCACCTTCGCAGCAGTGCCATAAAACTGCAAGTACAGCTTTTTTCATAGGGTAGAGTTTATCATTCTGACGAATAGCCATACCAAAGTAATTCTGCATTAAGTTAATACTTGCATCAGTTAGTCTTCCTCTACCTGAGAGAGTTTTACTGTCATTCAACTTTTCTTTTTTTTTTATTGCACGTAAATTCCAAAGTCTTGTTCCAAGTCTCTTTTGAACATGACCGAGACACTCTAGTTTTTCTGGTATCAACGTTTCTCCATAAGGTCTTGCTTCTCTTACTTTGCTGTATGCTTTAGTGTCCCCATCTCCTATGTAATGACTGTACCTTAAGTTAAACTTACTTAATGAAGAACAAAAAATTGAAATAGCACCAGCGGACTCCATAGCACCAGATGATTTGTGATGATTAATTGCACACTTATGTCTTGTTTTCCATAGTTCATAACCAGCTGATCCTTTTTTTTTTGACCAAATCTCACAAGATTTACAAAATTTTGACATAGTGTAATAGTCTAAGACCTTTTTATTATCCTTTGAAATTGCAGATACCACGCCATTCAGGGATGAATAACCCCTTTTTTGCCATGTTCCATCAATAGAAATATGACAGTCAACAATATCATTGCTACACGCATTGATGTTAATCATTTGACGCACTTCATGAGCAGCTTTTTGGGTACTTTTTTCAGCAGATTTTTCATATGCACAATAAAGAGTCTTATTAATTTTTTTATAAGTAGTAAATGCAATAGAAAATGGAATATTCATCATTGTGGTAAATGTTTCAATTCCAGCATGACCTTTGCCGATCTCGCGAAAAGCCATAACTGTGCGATAGTTAATTTCATGTGCTTTTTTTACAGTTTTACTTTTTTGTAAAGGTATATATTGAGGAGAAGTATAAGAAAATCTGCATGCTGAGCAAACACTACATTTTATACATAATTTAAGTGAAAACCCTTTGTGTTCATTTTTATTATGTGTAAGCTTAACAGGTGAGCTACACTCAGAACAGCGTGAGAACTCCTCAAATAAATCTTTCATAATGCCAAAATGTATAAATATAAAAAAATTAAGGTCGTTAGATGTCTGTTTGTTTTTAGCTGAACTGCCAATACAATTAACTGCTTTGTTCAACTTTTTAGCACTTGTACTATTAGTACTACTAAACATATTTGAATAAGAAGCACTTTCAGGTGAAATGTTTTGTTGATCAGACATTTTATGTTGATTTCCATGAAAATAATTTCTTTTTATTCTTTTGCTATTTTTTTTATTTCCCATCTAAGAATAAAGCAGTAAAATGTGAAAAATAAATGCAATAAATTCAATAAAATAATCATAACAAGCTGTTATTGATATACTGTTATAAATTCACTTCCTTCTCACTATACAATTCAATTTAATATTATTAATGGAATTAACGTATTTGCAAAATTGATATAAAGCAAAGGAGATATATATGAAATGTAGAATAATAATAGAAATTTATTGTTTGATGAAATTTAAGTTAGCCCAAAAGTAAGCATTGTTTATTGTTGCTATGCGGTTGCTAAGGGCTTCTTTTTGAGATCACATTACCAAATTAACATTTTCTGTCACTAAATTACTTAAAAACATAGTAAAACTATACATTTTTGAAATCTACAATAATTCTATTTTTTCAAATTTAGAAAAAAAAAAAATCTGAAAATTTTGAAATTTGTCGGGCTAGTACCACCTTAAAGTTAAGCGTGTCATAATGTTGATGCAACCAGCATTCAAATGATTTTTAGAGTTCAATTGCTTTTTTTTTCTTTATAATTTAACAGTGAGATTATCTTTATTATCTTCTTCTAAAACGATAAATTCTGGATCTAAAAAATTATATTTAACCGTAGTAATATATTTATACCATATTTGTACGTAGTTTACATATTTATACCGCGTTTTTTAATCATTTTAGTAAGTGAATGTAAACATTAAAGAAACCTCCTCCTAAAATTAATGATATTGAAAATATGAATAATATTATTTGATTTTAAACTCTATAGGAATAATACCTTTAAAAAGTCTATTTCATGGAAAGATTTTTTTGTGTTTGTTTAAAAAAATTCTTAAATATTTTTTTTTTATTTTTTTTTTTATTTTTTTTTATTTTAGGTGCCCCAAGAAGTCCTAACGGTCTTGTCACAGAGCACCGCGGAAGTGCATTTAACCAGGAAGTTCACGCCTCCTTCCTTACCGTGACGCGAAAATATGTCCAGAGCTCGTTTCGAACCTGGGTCTCCTGCTTATAAAGCAAGCGTTCTAACCACTACGCCACGGCCACACTAAGCATAAAGGGCTGATATAGACACCTCCAGTTTATTTGTTTGCAAACTGAATTGTAATTAATGATAACGGGGGAGATTGAGGCGGTTGTACGTTTGATGAAGGGTGGTTGAGGTTGATCTTAGGGTTCAGATAAATTTCATTTGTGTTTGAAGATAGTCGTCCTAAATTTCATTTGTGTTTGAAAATAGTTGTTCTAAATTTTATTTGTGTTTGAAGATAGTTGTCCTAAATTTTAAAATGTAAACATACCATAATTAAAATTAAACTTTAAAATGTAAATTTTTATAGAACACAAGTTTATAGAATTATGAGCTTGCATTTGTTTGCATTTGCTTAAAATAAAAACTGTAAACACAGCTTATAATTTGTAATAAAATAGTTTGTTCACATTAACGCTCAACTTTGATTTAAAAATGGTATGTAAGAAGTGTATTTTATTAGTAGTGATTTTTATGAAGTGACGTATTTACACCTGAACCCTAAGATCAACCTCAACCACCCTTCATCAAACGTACAACCGCCTCAATCTCCCCCGTTATCATTAATTACAATTCAGTTTGCAAACAAATAAACTGGAGGTGTCTATATCAGCCCTTTATGCTTAAAGTATGTGTTAGTGCAGTGACTGCCCCAATTGCCACTTTTTAGAAATCGTTGGATCAAAGTGTAGTTTCAAAAGAGTGGTTTTATACAAACGTAATGCCACAGTCAAAAAAAGGCTCCAGACTCAATCCAGCAAACTACAGGTCAATCTCTATCACATTTGCCACCAAAGTCACCAGAACAGAATTGAGTCAACAACATCCAAAAAAAATGTAGACACCCATATTTTTGGATGGACAAAAACTGCCCATCTAAAAATACAAAACTGAGAGCAGCATTAGCTGGCATATTGCGCCCCTTAACATCCCACAAAGCTACAGTCAACGCAAACGCTTTCATTGTGAAAACGGATAAAAGTTGCCTAGTTCAGTTCAACTTCTTCAATTTGATTAGCTATCATTATAGTTACCACATCGAATTATTCTCCGTGCAGTCAGCAAAGAGCTAGCCCGCCTAGCTGTTTATGGGCTTACGTAACACGATCGCTCAGTGTAACTTATGGCTTTGTATAACTTAATATTACCAAGGTACGGTCACTTGAGTATTTTAACATTCATATCTCAGAATAAAATAACATTTTAAAATCTTATTTAAATATATATATATATATATATATATATATATATATATATACATATATATATATATATATATATATATATATATATATATATATATATATATATATATATATATATATATATATATATATATATATATATATATATATATATATATATATATGTATATATAACCTTTTTTAAAAAGTTAAGTTAGATAAAAATAAAATTAAAAAAACAAAAAAATAACTTACTCTGCTTTTTTTAAAAAATAAAATAAATCTTTTAAAAACAATTAATAAAATCACGCACACCCTTGTGCCCACACTTCCAAAAAACATGTTTTCTAATCTTTACATAAAAGCTTAAATCTACGAAGTAATAAAATGTATCAAGTATTGCTATGTTGGTTAGAATATTGTATTATAAGTATTGCTATGCTGGTTACATTCAGACAGGCTATCTCTAAATATGCAAATAAATGTATGTTTGTTTGTTAGATTGTATGTCTTTTATGCATTCCTATACGATCTATCCTAATCTTTCCATCTCATAATTCTTGGGTCTGATCCATTAAAATTCTCAAGAATACGGCAGTTTGCAAAGAACCTTTTTCTAATTAGACTATTGAATCTTATGGCTATACTCTTCCTGCCATTCCAGTTATACAGTTTAATTAATTGTTAGACATCGAAATCATTCCGGCTTCCGTTGCTAAAGTCATTTCTCAAAATGGTATTTGTTGTTCCAATTTTTAAAAACATTAGAGATCGTACTGACCCCTCCATTATTAGCAAGGTTATTGAGTCTTTGATCAACAATATTCTAACATCTCATTCTAAATCTAATAACTTACTCTTTGAAAATCAATATGGTGTTTGATTTTCTCGTTCTATGCTGACTTGCTAACTGCTGTCACTAAAAGATTATATCGTGCATTAGTTGAAGGCGACGAGGCAAGAGCTATTGTTGTTTAAAATTTTCAATAAACATTGTTTATTGAAAACTTTATTTGTTTGAAATTCTGGTCTTCTCCATTAGCATGCTTCATATGGTGTATCTGGGAAAACTTTTGAGATTATCAAATCTTTCTGACCGCTTTATTAAAGTTTCAAAGTTTCTCAAAGGCCAACACGTTTTTTGATTTCAAGTTACTTCTGGGTTACCTCAAGTTTCTATTCTTATTTTTGTATTGTTTCATTACAAAACATTATTGATGTTCCTGACAGTCATACATTTAACGTGGTTTGTGTATACTCCTGTCTTGACAAAATGTCTTTTTGATTGCTAAGAACAGATCTTGAATCTGATCTCACTTCTGTAACAGCTTGGGATTTGCAGTGGTTTGTAAATTTTAACTCTAGCTAAAATTACCTCTGGCAACCCTGTCACTGAGTCCTCTTCTTTACGTCTTCTTGGATTATCGTTCACTACTGACCTCTCTTTGAAACCATATATACAATTGATTGCAAAATTAGCATCTTCTAAGGTTGCTTCTCTTTATCGTGCTTGTCATTACCTTACTCATGATTCCATTTTCTACGTATTCTCTTATTCATCATTGTATCTTTGGTAATAGGAAAGTGGTCTTTAGCACTATTCTTTGTTAAACAACTGTTGTCATATTTGGGCTGATTTTTTTGGGCTCATTGTCATGAGATTGTATCTCTTTCTCTTTTCTACAAATGCTATCATGGTCGCTGCTCAGCAATTCAGCAAAATTGCATTCTTTTATTGTTACCCTACATGCTATAAAATCTATCATTCATATAGTTTTTTTCCTCACACTTCAACCCTTTGAAACTCTCTCCCATCTTCATGTTTTCTTGACTCGTACAATTTACAACTTTACTTTGCTCTTTAACTCTATTCTTTGTTTCTCTCTTTTTACCTTGCTCTTTAACTCTATTCTTTGTTTTCTAGTAACTCTCAACTTTATAGTGGTTGCTTGACTAGTATATTTGATAAACAAAAGAGCCAGAAAGAGCGAATCAAGATTGGAATTAATTGTCTTTATCACATTTTGGGGAAAATTGATCATCCTTGACTTGAGTCTTATCTCACGCTGTTGTACTCAACGGTATACGGAAAAAGCACCTTCTACTCTAGTGACAGAGACAAGACTTCACTAAGCGTTAAATATTGCCGAAAGCGCACGCTTAAACTCAAAGTGCTTTTCTAACAAGCCGCTTCTGGCAAAGGTATTTCTTAACCATTTTTCGTTGCCAATATCCTAACAGCCAAAGAAATTATCTAGGAAATGGATTGTATCAAAGGAAGATTAGTGCCTTTCACCAACGCTCATTATATTGATGACAATTATTTATTTCGGTCGGACCTGGCCTCATTACATTACGCTAAAACCCTGACCCACTACTTTGAGAACCATGACATCAGTTTTGTCAAAAAAGTTCACTTTTGGGATATTGTGAAAGACAAAGCGTATGATTCGTTCTTTAAACAGAACCTCCTAAGTTTGCAAGCTTTTATCAGCTAACAAACGCTCAAATGAAACTCTATAAGGTTCGCAAAGCTTTGTTTTAAAATTTCTATTTAAAATATGACAAACATAATACAGCCTTAAGTCACACAGCAAATGTTTTTTTTTTTTTTTTACCATTATCAAAAAGAATAGCATTTCTAAAAGAACATTTCATTCAACAAGTTTATAGAAAAGTGATTTTTTACTTGCAAAATCTCCCTCGACTTTCTCCTTTGTCCAAAAGTTTTTTTGTTTTAAGTTGCTAGTAAAGCCAATCCAGAAAGTTGCTCTTGAATAGATTGTAGACCGTAGGCAGGTTTGATGATCTTAAGTTTTGAAGATGATTATTCACACGATGCAGCATTCACTGGATGTGTTACAAAAAGAAAACATGCAGTTGCTAAACATGGCATCGAAGCAATTCGTTTCACTTTAATTAAGTGTTGCAAAATATCCTGAACAGTATCAGATTTGCACGTGAAATTCTTTATGGTATGAGCAAATATCTTCTCCGAGATTGTCATTTACATCATTAGAATATGATTTAACGAATTTGATTGCAAAAATTCTTTTTAGTATAACCCTGGAAATGTAACATTTAGTTGATATATTGTTATGTTAATAGTATGATAAATAGCATTCACCTTAAATGAATGCTTGCCATCTTGAATCCTCTGATCTTGTTGTATGTCATAAATTAATATGGCATTTCTCCTAAAATTGTTGGAAAACGTATTAGTGTTGTTCCAATGTTATGGTGGCCACACAATGTTAACACTTAAACTCGAGAAAATCGAGTTTAAGTGTTAACATTGAGTGACATTTTCTAGGACATTTAAATCCTATTAAATTAATATTTCCAAAATTTTTAATATTTTTTGTCTCTATTTATTGAATAATAAAATATTATTTTAATATTAGATTTGTTACAACTTTTAAATAACTTGACTGTCAACTAAACTGACTTTTTAAATAACTTGACTGTCAACTAAACTGACTAATATACTTTTCTAAATTTGACCCAAATTAACTAATAAATTTTTGAAATCGATCTTAAGTCAGAAAACGTTAGGTTAACTTAATTTACTTATACAGAAAAGTTTAAGTTAATGAAAAATTTAATTTTATTAAAAATTAAAAGTTAAAAGTTCTATTTATAGTTTTAAATCATTAGAATAGAATAAAACAAAATGAATACTAAATACTATTGTTCTATATACTAAATCTAAAATTCAACATAATCTCAAATATAACAAAGTGAAAAATTTTTTTTTTAAATAAAAACACTATAATAAAAATCAAAAAAACTTTTTGAAAAAATAAGAAATCATAGAATTTTATCTTTTGTTAAAAGTTAAATTAAAACTATTACTATATTTTTTTTATGTACTAAAATTTAAATTAACTTCAATATTAATAGTAGTTTTTTAATTTTATTTAGAAAAATAAAGATTCCAGGATATTTCATGATATTTTGGGAAAAAAACTGTCGTTTTCCAGGACGTTCCAGGAAACTCTTTAACACTTGTGAAATTTCAGGCATGTGGACACTATGAGTTTTCCTATGAATTATGGATAGATTAAAGTTCTGCATAGGCCATTGAGAGTAAAATAGTTACACAAAAAAGCTCTTTTTGCTTTCTCCGAAGATCTACCAAGACTTTATTAATTGCACAAAGTAATTTTTCCCAATGACATTCCAAAATGAATATAATTAATTCATATCTCATAACAAGTTTTTTTTACATTTTTTTCCACTCATTACACTAAATATTGGACTAATATTATTGGCATTACAAAAAAAAAGTTTAAAAAAACTTTTCAATCATTTATTAACTGTTTCAATCATTCAACTGATGGCATTGTTAAATTACTTGTTTTAAATCGGTCAAATTAATATTGTTTGTGTTAATCCATGTAACATTAGAGTTTAATTTTCAGGCAATTAGCACAACCAATTTGCATTACTCAGCTGGCACACATACATTGAGCCAACGAATGCAAAGCAAAAGTTTATTTTTATTTTTTGCAATGAAATCTAAACCTGAAAAACTGCAGCTACATACCCCACAGCTGCAATGCACTTCAAGAAGCAATTATTTCATAATTTTTGATACAAGAACTAAACAATAATAAATTTATGATTTTTACTAGCATTTTATGTAATGTCATAAAATTCTTATTTAAAAATACTTTTAAAATCAAGTTTTTCTCCCCGTAAACGGGAAGAAGCAGCTGGTGTGGGAAAGCTGTTACCTATTTACAGTCGAGCAATGCAACTTTATATTCAACCTGCATGAGTAGCGGTGCTTGTTAGCAAAGCCTATCCAGTCAGGCATAATTTCATATATCTCGTTGTAATTTTAGCGCAAAGCACTCTGGGATGTCCTGCCGGACCTCAGAATTTTATAATATAAAGTAGCGAATACTTATTTTTGTATGTACCTAAAAGAATTTCGATCTAAGTTACAACAATGCCATCATTTTGTGCTGCTGTGGAATTAAAAGTGGAAAAAACTGTAAAGATATTTCATTGTTTCGTTTTTCTAAAGACGAAAAAAGACAAGCTAATTCATTTATTATTTATAATAACTTTTTTTTCATAAAAAGTTTATAAAATTATTATTGTAGTATTTTAAAATATATTCTTTTATTGTTTAATTTTTAGATGTAAACAGTGGGTCATCAACTGTCGTAGGAAAGATTTAGACAAAAAAGATTTTGTATTTTTAAACAAAAACTTTTGTTTGTGTAGTAATCCTTTTGAAAATACAATGTATTATTCTACAAATAACGATGGAAAACGTTTGTTACAATCAGCGATTCCTACTATTTTTAACATCCCAAATCCTCCTCCACTTGTTGGTTGCAAAAAAGCAACTTGTTTGATTACCTGTTAGTTCAGATAGTAATTTAGAGAACAAAATGTCTACTAATGAAATAAATTTCAACAAACTTCAAAGGTTACTATTAACATTGCGAGTCAAAAATTCTAGACTACATAAACAAGTTCGACATTTAAAATCCAAACAAAAAACCCAAAAAAACTGTGATGGGTCTATAAAACATATTTTAAATTTATCCCGGAAATTTAAAAAATGTCAAAACTTATCTCCTATACAAGCTAGTTTTTTTAGAAGCCAATTAGAAATGAGTAAACAAGTCAATAAAGGAAAACGTTGGGCAGTCTGTGACAAAGTTTTGGCTTTGCGGATTTTGTTTCATAGTCGTCAAACTTTTAATGTCTTGCAAACAATATTCTGTTTACCAAGTCAAACCTGTTTATTATTATTTTTGTCCCGCGTATTTTCAGATCTTCAAGAAGGGTTTTCTACTCGATTTTTTTCTTTATTAAAGTTACGTTAATAAAGAAAACAATCCACTTGATCATAATGTCAGTCTTGTTATGGATGAAATGTCATTAAAGCAGCATTTAGAGTATGATAGAAGTTCTTACAAGATTTACGGTATGAAAAATGGAAAACTTTTAAATCAGGCTCTTGTAATTATGGTTGGAGGCTTGGCAAATAAATCGAAACAACCAATAGCTTATTTTTATAATAATTCAACAGTATCAACAGCTGACTTGGTTTCTTTACTACCTGAAACCATTTCTAAGGTTCAAGAAACTGGTTTACACATTAGATGTGCAGTTTGCTATCAAGGATCTACTAATATTGCTGCCTTACGTTTGCTTAGGTTTTCCAAAAATTTACCATACTTTCCTAATCCTTCCAATAATAAAAATATTCATGTTATTTTTGATCCTCCGCATTTAGTAAAAAGTATCAGAAATAATTTATGAAGACATAACATTGACATTAATAGTAAAATTGTTTCTTACCAACACATCCAGTCTCTGTATAATTTAGACAAAATAAACTCTGAACGTCTAGCGCTAAAACTAACAGATAGACACTTAGATCCTGGTCCATTTGTATCTATGAAGGTCAAACTTGCCACTCAAGTTTTTAGTAATCAAGTTGCTTCTGCATTATATTGCTGCTCTAATGCAAACTTACTTCCTTTAAGTGTATTACCAACAGCAAGATTTGTTGAACGCATGAATACTTTATTCGATATATTGAGTTCATATAAACTATATGCAGATAAACCAGCTCATTGTGCTCTAACTTTAAAAGGAGAAAGTATTTCTCAGTTGGAAGAGTTAAAGCATTGGATTGAGAAATGAGAAATGGAAATTTTGTAATGTTAGAAGTGTCAAGCAAGTATGTCATGTCATTGGGGTTTAAGTGTCACAATTAATAGTGTTCTAACCTTAAGTAGAGAGCTATTTTCTGAAGGTTTTCAGTTTGTTTGTACTTCTCGTTTTAATCAGGACTGCATTGAGAATTTTTTTTCCATTATTCGAAGCAAAGGTGGTTGAAATGACCGTCCAAATGTTAGATAATTTCGAGCTGCCAATAGAAACGCTTTATTACTTTTATCTATAGAAAAAAGCAAATCCAATAGCAACTGTATAAAGGATTCAAGTTTTGAGACAGGTTTCAATCTAAATGATTTTATGAAGTGTTGTACTCAAACAACCACTAATTGTGGAATTTATGAAACAGAAAATAACATACCTAAAGGAATATCTTATTTTCATCCAGGATCATTTTATAGGTTTACTGGAAAAATTTTAATGCAACCAAAGGATCAAGCCCTTTTACATATGGCTGGATGGCTTATTCAAGTTAGGTTAAGTTATGTCATAGGTGTGCAGATGTACTCTTTCTTAGTTCAGCTGACAATCCATCAGCTTTTATGTCACTAGTTTGTGAAAATGAAACAACTTTTATGAAATTTATTGATAAATATCTTGAAAGAGATGGACTGGCCAAGATTCTCATCAATAAAATTAAAAAAAAAAGTCATTTTCAGTTTTTGCACAATCAACATAAAGAACATGCGCTTTATTTGAAAAAAACATTGTTCTGTTTTTTGTTATTACAAGAATTTTTTATTTCATAAAATTTTTAAATAAGAACAAAAGCCCACCCCATAAGTCAAATTGCAAATTCAAAAATATTGTACGTATTGCCCTTTGATATATTATGATATTATTTTTTCAATTTATTTGTAATGAGACTTTCAATGTAATGAGAATTTCAATTTATTTGTAATGAGACTTATTTATGTTATAATGTATAATATTAATAACTTTTGTTAATGTATAATGTTAATAACTTTTATTTTTAATAAAATAATTTTATGTTCTGAAAAAATTACACTAACTTTATGTTCTACAAAACTTTTTTTGTTCTACAAAATGTTTTTTCCCCATTATTTGTTCTTATTGAAACATTCTAATGGTAATTTTAACAAAACTGATGTATCTTAATGTTACGAATGTGATATCTTTAATACAAAATTGAGATTAGCAACAAAGTTGATTAATTAAAAAAAAACTATTTGTGTTAGTTGCGGAAGAGGTCCGGCAGGACATCCTAGAATGCAATTTCGATCAATTAACAGGAGTTTCGCGAAGTAGATAGGATTTGCTTATTAGTCTGTCCGAGACTCTAAGTTTATCACCTTTTTTGATAAAACACACAACGTCCGGACCAAGCGTTGAAAAAAAACTTCTTTAAACATTTAATAATTGTTTTATAGAACTGACTACCAATATGTTTTGCATGGTTGTAGTTTTGTAATCTGAGTTTGACTAGCAAACTTGTGACGTGAATTTTTTTTTTTTAAATAAAGCACTTATTTTTTAAGTCAACAAAATGTAAACAGTACTTCTGCTAACTTTGTGACCATCTTTATTTAGTTTAATTTGTAAGCTCACCCGATGCTCAGATGCTTTGGTAATTATTGTTTTGTCTTTTTCGATCCATCTTAAAGACCTTTTATAATTTTTAAACAATTTGCTTGATTTTTTCATTTCATTTTCATAATCTGTAATCTTGAAAACGGCATCTTTTTCAGTTGTAGAAACATAACTTATTAAATCTGAACATTTATTCCTCCACAATCGAAAGTCTGTTTAAATCAACGTCTAAAATAAAAATGTCAGAAATGGTTAAAGTTAAATCGATATTTGTATTATCAGAAGTAACTGATGATATCACCACATTCGATCTGCGTTTGTGTTATTAGTTATTATATATCTGGAGTTACCAATTTATTCTGCTATGTTGAGTGTTTTCTTAATATATAAAAAAGTGGTGCTAATTTAAATCTCTAACACCCATCCCTCCCCCCCCCCCCACCTTATCTTTACTACTGATTATGGTAGAGAATTTTATGCTGATTAAAAATCGTATAACAATATGTCTGAAAAGCAACAGAAAATGCTCTAATTTGATGTTGAAGTTGAAAAAATTACACTAAAAATCGCTAATTATCGCCATCTATTTCATTATTAAGTCGTTATTAGGTTATGATAAAATCCAAAGATAACTTCAAAAAAGCCTTGTTTCTTTTAACACTTTGAAGTAAAACTGTTTAAAAATGCATAACGCATCAATAAATGATTGATCTCAGACCAAAACCCAAGCACTCACCCAAACCATGTGCATCTCATTGCGCAAAACCCTATTTGTAAATCAATGCATGTACATTTAATCGCGCCAATCCCTTTAAATATTTTCTAAAAGATTTTCTAAACGATCGATTTCTAAATGTTAACTTTGGTGTAAAACGTTTTTAAAAAACGGCGAATATTAGCGTTTTTTATTGTAATTTTTTACACTTCAACATCAAATTGGAGAACTCTCCTTTGGATTTCAGGTCTATGTTTTTGTATGAATTTTGATCACCATAAAAGCAACTATGTGTCGCAAATAACTATGAAAGTTTTGTTATAAGAATAATTGTATGTTTGTACCAACCACCTGCTGGTAAAGTTAGATCATTTTGGAATTTTATTGAAAATAGTATTTTAAAAACAAAATAATTAAAAAAATTATACATGGCGTGGCTGAAAGTAGTCGAAATAAAAACAAAAACACTCGCTAATCTACCGATAAAACAGTGAATAATATTCTAAAACCGAGCTAAAGCCGAATAAAAATTGCGATAGTAGACTTGCAGTAGACAGTCAAAAGGTTCGAGGTTCAAATTCTCCCTTTGTAATCTTGAGTAGGTGAATTTTGATAAAATAAATATATATATGGGTCACAAATAGAAAATAACATGTTTTAATATAAGTTACGTCACAAATAGAAAATAACATGTTTTAAATAAGAATATACTTCCCTATTGTATTTTTTTTTGTAATACTTGTTTCTCTCTTATTCTTAGTTCATATAAATAACTTAGATAATGTGCCAGTACAGTTAAATCCAATTATGTTTGGAGATGATACAAATCTATTTCTTTAATATTAAACAACTTTACAAACAGAGTGGGCCATAAGTAGGTTACTGAAAAACAATGATTATAGTAACAGACAAAAATAAAATTAGCCAATCACATTGTATGAGTTTTTTAATATATATAAATAAGTTTATAAAAATGCCACTCATTATTAATTTCTATTTTTAGACAATGAGTGGAAACCGCTATTCGTTGGAACAAAGAATGTGGATTGTAAAGAATCATTATTTGTTACAATTTCCAGTCTCAATTAAACGTATTTAGCGTAAAGAATTTAAAATTGGAGCTCCTTCATTATTATGTATTTGTTAATTAGTAGCCAAGTTTGAGAAAACTGGAACAGTAATGGATGCTAAAAGAACAGGACGCCCAGTCAGCGCGACCATAGATGCTAAAAAAGAAGTCAAACAACATTTTCAAGATTGTCTAACCACATCAAACATCGTGGTTCATTGCAACTCCAAATAAGTTGTTCATCATTACGCCGCATTCTCAATAAGCTGAAACTAAGGTCTTATATTCCTAGTCTAGCTCATAAACTAAATGAAGATGACTATGATCGACGTGTCAAATTTTGCGAAAGAATGCTAGCAATTTGTGAACAAAGTTATGACATTCTTGATTCAATAACTTGGTCAGATGAAGCAGTTTTCAAATTAGATAGCTCTGTTAATCGACACAACAGTATTTATTAGAGCACTGAAAATCCCCATAACATTGTGGAAAAAGGTGTCAACAGTCCAATTTTGTGTGTATAGGCAGGTTTAAATGTCAACGATTTAATTGGTTCTTTCTTTTTTGAAGGGATTGCAACAGCTCAAAGCTATCTTTCAATGCTGTCAGACTATCTATGGCCTTCACTTAATAATTAACAAAAGTAAGAATTTATATTACAACAGGATGGCGCTCGGCCACATTATGTTTTGGTAGTTCGAGATTGGCTAGATTTTAATCTTCCAAACAGGTGGATTGGGCGCCACAGAATTTTCTGGGAGTGGCCTGCAAGATCCCCCGATCTCACGCCACGCAACTTCAACTCATCCAATACTTGGATGAGTTGAAACTGCGCATAACAGAGGCTTTTAGAGAAATTTTACCTGAGTTATGTAAAACTGTATGTTATTTGTTTACTGATCGTTGGTCAAAATGTATTGAATTTAACGACCAACAACTTGAACATTTGCTTTGACTTATTTTGACTTTTCTTTATATTAATACAAACTTACTGTTCCTACTAGTTTAATAATAATTTGTATTAGGGAAATTCCTTTAGTGTAGCCTAAAGGAATTCCCCTAACTTTATATGTTAGTACCGTTTTTTAATATTTTTGATTATTTAAAACAAATAGTGATTTATCTTTTTTAGTAATTATAAATAAATAAAAAGTTTAGTAATTTTTCTTTGCAAACAATATATATATATATATATATATATATATATATATATATATATATATATATATATATATATATATATATATATATATATATATATATATATATATATATATATATATAAACACACACAAATACATATACATATGTATAGTTTATTCATATCTATATACATTACATGTAATTTTAAAACAAAAATGTTAAGATGTCATAAAAACTGTTAATGACTGAGGATGAATTTAAAGGTTTTTAATTATTTTGATTTCTTTGGCTGAACCACATTTCCTGACTTGTATTTTGTTGGAAAAAGAATTGCAACTAATAAATTCACATTAATCACAAAAATAGTTGCTAGTAGGGAATAAAAGTAATCTTTCTTTGATTGAAAACCTCGAGACATTTCAATTCTTATAAACTGTAGCTGTAAGTAAGACCCAACTGATAAAAAAATGTGCATTAGGTTATGACTTTGTCCGCAACAATCAAACTTTCCAGGATAAAAACGTTCAGGAATTTTTGTAACGTTTAATATACCTGCCATTAAAAAGAGAGTTGAGTTTAATATAGCTAATTTTAAACCACTTTTATCACAATCTAATCTATTGGTACAAGTTAGAAGACGGTAGCCGTACGGTAGGAAATTCCATATGTATGCACAAATATATGTAAGTGTTCTTATTATATACTTTTTTGACTGCCATTTCATTCTTGAAAAGCAATTTAATAAAGTAGAAGTAATTGAGATAAGTGCGCCAACAATGTGAAAGAGATATGAGTTATTTAAAAAAATATTGTCTGAAAAGAAAGCACTTGCGTAGAAAAAAGTTGCTTGCCCGGAACAAAATGCATATATTGATATTGCCGCATAGTCCAAATAAAAACATTTGTGCCTTGTTTCAACTGACAGTGAGTTAAATGTATGTGCTATGGTACTCATTAGTGTAAATCCAATATTTCCAAGCATGTTGCTTGCTAAAGGCCATGTTTCAACATCTTTTATATCCAACTCTGATTTAAAACACAATACAAATAAAAAAATAAAAAATACGAAAGATACAAAATGAGATAAAATATTGAAAGATTCGTTGCAAGAAAACATTACTGAGCTTTTAACACAGTTTTTAAATGACAAAAATGGTTTTCGGTATCCAGTGATTATAAATGGATCGTGGAATTCCGACAAAACCTCTTCTCTCCGAAGATTAAATAACATATCCTCATCCAAATTTTCGGTTTTCATATCTTAAGTTTTATCTTCAACGTAACAACATTTTTATTTTTTCTTGTAATTGTAATTTTTAAATTTTCTCGAACGTGATATGTATAATTTCTTGCCGTTAATAACTTTTTTGTTTTATATAATTTTCGGAAAACATTGCAAAGCAAAATCTTTGCTTTCTTAATCTGGTAAAAAATAAGATACTAAAACAATGTTGTCTCTAATTAAAATATTAAACTGATTTTAAATTTAAAAAGTGTTTAATTATAATTTTTTATTTTATTAATTTGATTTAAGTATAAATACGATATAAAAAGATACAAATAAAAGATAATTTTAACAAGTTTAGCTTTTAAAAGTTTTTATTTGAAGTTCTTTGATCCTGGTTAAACTAAGTAGTCTAGGTTATAAGTTGTCGTGTTACCGGGTTATAAGTTTGTCCGGTCTACATAAATCATAGAGCATAAAGCTTTTTAAAGGCAAAATGGGGAGAGATGGGATATGGGCGTAGACAATAAGGGGCTTGGAGCTATAAACCACCCGCCCACCCCACATTCTCTTTTTTGTTTGATGCGCCTCTAAATTAAACATATTATTGAAAAATTTGAAAATGTTTTAAAAATTTTTCATTTTTAAATATTTAAAACAATTTTTTTGTTTAGATATTTAGAAACGAAGTAAAATACAAATAATTGTAAACGCACTGATTCTACGCTACTGTTTCAATTAAAAAGATAACTCTTTGTATAGAAATCAATTCGATGTAGTATTGAACTCGTTACAACTTGCATTGCCTAGTGACGCTATCGTGTGGCCGTAAATAAAATCCTTTTTGAAAGTTAAAAGTTTCAGTGTTATTTTGAAATTTATACTATAGTTGATTTCCATGAAAAATATTATTAAACTTGGCTTAGATTTAAATGAAAAATTAGGCCTTAAAGTTGAAAATTTACATTATTTCCAAAATGTGGAAATGTTTTATGAAATAAAATTATTATTTTCTTTTTAAGATTTAACTTTTTTAAATAAGTATATTAAATTTAAATATGAGATTTTACTTCTAGAAAAAAAATTTATCAAGTTTGAATTATGTAAAGCAGAGAAATTTAATCTGAAAATTGAAAATTAAGTAATTTTTCGTTAAAAACTTAAAAAAAAAAAAAGTTAAAAAATTTAAATTTTTTTTATTTCTTACGTCATTACATTTAAATACATATTAATATTCAATTAATAATATTCAGTCTTAATCATCATCTACTTTTTATGTTTCAATTCCTCCTTTTCAGTGATTTTTTCTATACCGACATCATGATGATTTCATCAGATCTTTTCAAATCATCCATTATCTTGTCCGTGTCAATTCTTGTTCTAGTTGTTGTGTTATTTTCTTGATAAATAAACTAGGAAGTCTTTGACTTATAGTTTATTATTTTAGCTAAAGATAAGGAACTAATAATTGGGCCAGAAGTATTCATTTCTTGCCTAAATATATTGAATGGTTTGGATTTTTTTGAACATTTTTTTTTGCATGATTTGCTACATTAGTTTGCAAATTTAGTAGGATCCATAGAATTATTGCAATTGATTGTATCGACACGAATATCGATACGATAAGAATATTGCTAAATCTTATTTTCAATTTTTGTTATCTATATCGAGAACTTTACTTAACATTGCCATATTTGAAATTGCCTTTCGACAAACATTGTCTGCCGTGCTGGTTCCTGCACCTTCAGACTTGGCATGTCCACCTTGTGTCCAAATGCGTCATAAATATTTTTATTTGAGGCAAATTGGTAAAAAGGTACAAAAAAGTACAAACTTGCCAAACTGCATGTCTTTTCTATGTGCTTCAAAATTTTCCTTTTGTTCATTTTAAAAATTCTCAGATGTATGTTTTATAAATGCTTTAAGTTTTACTCTAATAGAAGAATAAGTAGTTGAAATAACTTCTGGATCAGGACAGCAATCAGCTTTCATTTTCTGAATCGACCGGATTAGTGGGATTCAGAAAATGTCAATTTGTCAATTGCTAATTATTTTCTTTAAAAACTTTAAAGACTTTTTTCAGTCTTCATTTGGTTTTGATTTAATTGATAACACTGGCTTTGTTGCATCTATGTTCTTTTCAATTATTTATTTACCGATTAATAATAACTTTTACTGAATTAAAAATTTAATTTAGAAAAAAAGTTTAAAAATAAATTTAAGAAGAAAATAAGAATTTAATAACAACGACTACTGTTGTTATTATTAAATTCCATTATATTTGTGCCTTGTTTCAACTGACAGTGAGTTAAATGTATGTGCTATGGTACTCATTAGTGTAAATCCAATATTTCCAAGCATGTTGCTTGCTAAAGGCCATGTTTCAACATCTTTTATATCCAACTCTGATTTAAAACACAATACAAATAAAAAAATAAAAAATACGAAAGCTACTAATAATACCCTATCCATTGAACCTTTTGTTAGATCTACAGAATTGTTTGCAATTCTTTGTCTAGTTCTACCACTTGTTTCAGAATAATCTTTAGTAGATCTTTCTTTTTTATTACTATTTTCACTTGAAGCTTGAATAAACTTTTCCATTATGACTTTTACACTTGAATAAACTTTTCCATTATGAGCCATCTAGCCAATTTTTCCATGAAGCTCAAATTTATTCTTGGTTCTGCCATGCTTCCTCTCCCAAAATATTTTATGTCTCCTCTGTGTTTTTATTGAAATTAATTTTGGTTCTAATAAGGTTGATTACAGTTTTAGTATTTTCAAAAGATGTATTGTTTCTGTCAATTTTAAGCAATAGTATACGATTCAGCTATTTTGAACTAATACTTTCCAGTTTTATTTTTAAACTAAAATGAATATATGAATATAAGAAGATGAAATTCCTCCTTTCCGACCTAATTACTAAACACCGACCTAACTACTGATAAATTTAAATAAAGATAAAATATCTAATATATTTCCTCATTTCCTAGCTTATAAATTAGCTAGCAAATCATGATCCTTAAAATGAAACTATTATCATTTAAATGATCGTTATAATGATAACTTTAAAAAAAAAATTTAATTCAATCCCAAAAAGGCCTGAATCAATCGCTATTCAGTTGAAAATTACTAGAAAACAAAGAATAGAGCTAAAGAGCAAGAAAGCAGTTGACAGAAGAAGTTGTGGATTGCATGAGTAAAGGCAACACGAAGACAAATTAGAGTTCCTTAAAATTCCGAAAGTCAATACTTTCGGCTTGTAAAGGTCAAAAAGTTGTTAAAAGAAATTTAACTACATTAAAATCAATCTGGTCTAAAAATTCAATTGAGTTATTCTGGAATTGTCTCGAAATCTAAAAGAATTGCTTCAACTGAAAAAGACTTTGCATCTTTATTGCAAAGTACAGCACTGTTTTAAGATTAGGGCTTCTGCATCAGTAGTACCTGAGAGTTCTAGTTTTGATTTTTTCAAGAATAATTAATTGATGAAGTAACAGTTAGTGGTTTAAGATTTAAACAATAAAGATGTTCAATGTCTCAAAAGATAGAACCAGTACTTATAAATGTTTCATCTGAAGGTAGCTCAATAAAAAAAGAAGTCCTTTCTTTCTTTGAAACAGATTTAAATGCTTCAATTCTTCATGTCTAGTTTCAAGTAATGCATGAATCTACTACTCAATCATTAGACACTTTTCAAAAATTGAGTAATTTTTCAGGTAAGATATAAATGGATACACAATAAGCCTCGTTATCATTTATTTTATTAATTTTAATTAATCTGTATCACAAATTCAATAATACACAAACACTGCAATGCGTATTTGTATGTTAATAACGCCTATTTGTATGTATTATGTTTTACAGAGAGTCAATCGAAGTTGAAACGGAATCATTCTCAAAAATCAGGCAACTAATTAAACTTATGTTTTTGATACTAGCAACAAACGCTACTGTTTTTTTTTGTTTTGTTATTAAGGTGCTCCAAGAAGACCTATCGGTCTTATCACAAAGCACTTGCAAGAGAGCCTTGCAAATTGCAAGAGAGCTGCAAGCAACCACTATTAGAGTTGGAAGTTACTGGAGGAGAAAAGATGAAGTTTATAAAGCAAAATAACGATTAATAGAGGACTTAAAAGATTGCAAATTATATAAATTAGGAAAACAAGAAAAAGGTAGCGAATTGTGAAAAATGAATAAAAACCTGGTCAAGAAGCACCATGAATCAAGCACGACAAAACTTATGTATACTGTTAAATACACGCAACAAAATTTAACTGAACATCATAGATATAGCCAATTATTTTTGTAGTTGAAGTGAATACAGAAAAACTGTGTATGGACAGTTTTAACAATAAAACTTGAATTTGCTGTTACATTTATTAATGTAACTTCTTATACGCTTTAAAAATAACTTCTTATACGCTTTAAAAATTATGTTTTTCAAACATAACTTCTTATACGCTTTAAAAATTATGTTTTTCAAACATAACTTTTTATTTTTTTTTGATTTTGTTTAAATTAAAAAGATTTATAGTGTTAGCAATACAGCTTTGAAATCCCTAAAATACGCTAACTCAAACCCTAACTCTAACCCTAACTCTAACCATAACTCTAACACAAACTCTAACACTAACTCTAGCCCTAACTCTTACCCTAACTTTAACCCTTAATTCTTAAAAATAAAGCATATGGCATTATCTCAGCATATAACGCAAAAGTTCTTTATAACTGTGATAAATGTGAAAAGTTTACAATAGCTGTATTATTGTGCTTTTGAGTTTCAAAACAAGTTTTTTTTTAAGTTTAAATATTTGTAAATATATGAAAGTCTATTAAGCTTCGATGACATTATTAATGGTAGATATTTATTTATTGCTTGCATATATTTTTATGTCTAGTTTTTAATTTATCATTAACGTGTCATTTATTTGATTAAGAAAAATGTTTAGTAATGTTTAGTGGTTAAAAAACTATATAAAATAAAGATTTTTAATAACTACTAGTAATGAGGAGGTTTGGGAAAAATTCCATCCTAATTTTAGTTTACTGAATTTTTAGTTTTAAAATTATCTTTTTTGTAATAAAGCAAGTGAAGAGACAAACTCTGTTGATGCTCATGATAAGACTTCAATGTTAACTTTATACTTATATGCTTTTTGTTATAGAAAAAATATATTACTGATTTGACTTGGAAGTTTACCTAGATTGTTAAAGATGACTGTGAAATCTGGCAGTTTGTCACTGCGAGCTGCTGCACAATAATAACTTTTTTATATAGCTTATATTTTGGCAAACAACGTAAGAATATTTTTTATAAGGCACAGGTAGATTAACTTTTCATATATCTTCTTCAATCTGTTATGCTTTTATCTGTTGATGTAAAAAAAAAAGTTGCATATCAGTATGCAGTTAAAAATGACCTAAAAATACCAGGAAACTAGAAAAAAAAAATGAAACAGTTGGCTCTGATGGTTTTATTTGTTCGTAAATTTATCTATTTGTTCGTCTAGTTTTAATTGTACAGTGTTGATGCCTTCTTCATAAACCTTGAAAGTGCGCAGATATAATATACTAACCATTTTTTCAAAATGATTTGATCATTTTGTTGACCAGGAGAAAAAGTACAAAAAAAACGTTCTAGAACACTGTTTTTGACGATACATCAACAAGAAATAATTAAAATTATCTAAAAATAATAAAATTATTATTTAAAAGAAATAAATAGTCAAATAAATCAACTATTTGATTTTTCAAAAACAAATGATTTTGATTTTTGACTAATTGACTATATTCGATTTAGTCGAAGTTGATAGCAACACTAGAAAAAAGAGAGGTAAAGAAAAGAATAATCAAAAAACTTACCCCTTAAGACATAAACCTTATGCTAAAAGCAGCTTATACAACAACCAACTTGTCAAGCAAAGTCAAAAAATACATTAGGAATGATTTTTTTCAAAAACAGTTTTTCATTTCTTATTTTTTTAGTTAAATTACCACAAGTTTTATTAATAGTAAATAATAATAAGTTATGTAAGTTATGCGTTTAATAATAGTAGTTTTGTTAGTTTAGCACCTAAAATGAATCAAAACAACCACTATTCCATTAGATCAAATGAGAGGTTTGCATACACTCTGCCTCGTAAAATAACTAAATACAAAGAATACAACATAACATATCAAAGGCATAAGATATAGAACAGTTTTAAAAACAAACTACTTTGGCATGGTAAAATCAGTAAATTCATTTAAGTTTTATATGAAAAATTTTAAAATTGAGTTTATAATTTAATATATGCACTCTTTTATTAAACTAAATTTCTTTCATGTTTAAGGAAATTTGATGTATTGTCTTTTATTCTTTACACTTAACGGAAATTGTCAATATATGGTCCTGTCGAATTTCACCAAAAAAAGGGTCAACCTAGAACAAATTATTATAAAGACGTGTTATATATTGTTGAAAAGCTTATTTTTAATAAACTTAATAACTTATTTTTTTTTATTTTGGGAAAAAAAAGTTATGACGTCATAAAGATTAGGTGGTAAAATACGAAATTTTAAATTTTGCTGAGGAATTTTAAACATGTTGTATAATAAGTTGCAGTGTAACTATAGTAATATTTATATTTACACTTATGTTTTATTGTATTATAAATAATATATAAATATATCCTATTTATAGTAATACTTAAGGGGGCTCACCCCTGTCAAAATAGCAAAAAAATAATTTTTTTGAAATTTTTGGTTTTTCATGTTTCAAGTATAAAAATTAACGAGGAATCTGATTCTGAATCAAAATTTTCGAAAAAAAAACACATAAGTATATCTATTTCTTTTATTTGATCATTGTCAAAAATAATCATCTTAGCAACGTCCATAGCAACAATTTTATTTTCTCTTTTCCACTCATCTACAACACCTTTTTCTTAAAAGTTAATCTTATATGATCAATCTGAGTCTGTGAAGTATTGATTTTTCAAATTGCTTCCATGTAGGTCTGGAAAAGCTTACAAAATGAACTTCGTGAGCATGTTAACCACACTGTCACACCAGTTCTACAACGTGAAAACACAGTAACCAACATTTTTATCAAAGTTTACTTTTTTATATACTCTTTGATACCAACTCATGCAGAATTTTTATGTAATATCCTCTTTGGAAACAGCCAATTATATCAGGAGTTACCACACAACAACTACAACATTTTATTCTGGTAAATAAAAAGAACAATAACAAAACCCAGTATCTTCGTGTACATCTACACGAAGTTTTAGATAGTGTGTTTTGAATTTGTTATGATTGTAATCTGCCGAAATAGGCCGGCGTCTGTGGCATGAAATTCAATCACTTTCGTTAGACACATTGAGTAACTAAGTTCTAAAAGGACCAACTTGCGTTTTAAGTATCATAGAATCTAAAATAAAAAGATCCCACTCTAAAAGTGTCCCAAGCGGCCAGTATAGACCCCCAAAGTGACCCATTATTGTGTCTATCGTGTGCTATCAATTTCATTCGGTTTCTTATAAAATATTTTGCAGAACGTTTTTTACAAAAGATATTAACGATTTTTTGGTGAAGAAAACAGTTCTGTAAAATAAAAATCTCATAAATGTTAGTATACAAATTTTTTTCTAGTTGAACAAAATGAATGCATGTTATATTCACTTTGATGGTTTTTCTGACGATTTGATTTTAATTTCTGAAAAAAGATTATTATCTGTTAAACGTGCCAAAAAATTATGGTTACTTTATCCTGGATATAAACAACACTTGGTTAGGTTATTTGGTAATGCTCAGCTTCTTCGTATGCCATATAATGTATGGCATATGCCATACATTTTCTGTTTAAAGAGGAAGGTTATATGTATATATATATATATATATATATGTATATATATATATATATATATATATATATATATATATATATATATATATATATATATATATATATATATATATATATATATATATATATATATTAGGTACGTGGACTGATTTTTTTAGATTGAGCATATCCTAGAATGTTATATATCATAAGAAAGCCCTTCAGTACAGTATTTTAAAGGTGAAAAAATTGTTAAAAACGATCAATTTAAACAAAAGTTATGACGTTTTTAGTAGCAAATTTTCGATATATGGATTTATTGAAGAAACTGGTTCCAAAATTTTTTTTTTTTTCACTTAAATTGTTATAACTTTGTCAAATCTTATCCAAAAGCCTATATCTTGGTATCAAAAGATAGATGTAAGAGTAGGCTACAATTTCATATAACTCTCTAGATAAAAAGGGTGTCTAGAGGGCCAGAGGGGGTACCGGAACACCATCATACCTTTAAAAAAATACAAGTTTTTCACACGAAAGAGTGTTTTCCTGATAAAATATGTTATCTTTAAACACAAAAAGTTGTTCTAATTTGCTTCAATTCCATTTTCAAATATTAGAGGTCTATTTTAGATTAAAGGGTGGATGTCTTTGTTACGTTTTAACACCCGCCAAGTGAAATGTAACATTCTTATAAATACTTTAACCTAAAAAACACTGAATATAATTTGTGTTAAAAAAGTTTAAATTATATTTTCTTACTTTACAGCATATGCAAGTGGTGTATAAATTGACATTAGGGGCGGGACATGTGCCATGTCCGACGCCCCTTCCTGCCCAGCCTTCAACCTAAAAAAAAAGTTTTTTAATTATTTGAAAAAAGGCTATAAATTGAGTTTGGTGGAAAAAGAGAAATAAGTATTTAAATTATTTTAATATGTTAGTTAGGGAAGGGGCGTGTGCCACGCCCAACACCCTCCCCCCACCTCTCCCTTTTTATTCAAACTTGAAAAAAATGTCAATAAATGTTTTTAAATTGTGTTTATTTAAAAAGAGAGACATAACTTTACAAATCTTTACCACAATATAATCTTTACCACATTACAAGATGAAAGTTGGAGTATCCACCCTAAAAATAAACCAAAGATAAAACTAATTTTAAAAATAATATTTTTAAAGTACAAAATATAAATTTTTAATGTACAAAATATAATAAATTTATGTCTTGGCTTTTAGTAAATGATATTATTTAAAATTCCAATATAGAAACTAAATAAATCATTTTTAACAATAGACACCACATGAAGGTAAGCCAGAGCCGTCTATCAAAAATATTATACAGCAAGTTTTGTAGCTTGCAAAAAGAGTACTTGCAGTACTCTTTTTGCAAGCTGTATTGCTGTATTATAGTTTCAGCTAAATTTGCCTAAACAAACAAATAAATATATAATAAACAAATAATATATAACAATTTATTAAAAATTATTAACATTATAAACAATGTAAAAAAATAATGAAATTATATAAACCTAAAAAATTTCAAATAATTTAAAAATCTCATATATACCTTCTATAAACAAGTAACGGTTACAAGAAACTAGTATTTCAACCTCAATAATGCAAATATAATTTTTAGGAACTGTATAACTGTATAAACATAACTGTATAAACATAACTGTATAACTGTATAAACATAAGGTAAACTAATTTAAAATCAAATAACTATTAATAAAGTCAAACAAACAGTTTAAATAAACTAAAGCAAGAATAGTAAATAAGTATGCAAAATACCCTTCAAATTTATCAAGATTTGAAATATTACATATTAAATTTAACATTGCATTTAACGTGGCCTACGAAGTCCTAAAAAAACCTAATTCTATTGAAAAGTCTACATCTATCTATAGTTTAAAATTTACAAGTTTTTATACTACAACTTTTGAAATGTTAAAAAGTATTTTATTAGGCCTATTACAATTTGTTTTTAAATTTTTTTGCGTAAAAATTTGAAAAAAAATAATCGAAATGCTAATAATTGTAAAATTTGGTAAAAAATGGAAAACAAACTTGCTGATATGAAATATGTATTTTATAAAGAAAAGGAATGGTGGTGTCTAATAATTGTAATAATCACCATGGACCACAAGGCTACTACCATTCCATCTTCTCTGTCTGCTTCCTCTGCTGACACAACCTCTACCATATCCCCTTCTGCTGTGGTTCCTAGCACCCTTGTTAGGAGGATGATAGGGCCATTTAAAGGATTCATTGTCCTTTCCTCTTAAGTTGACCCATCGTTTGAAAGACTTATTGCTAATAGGTCCAGGATGCTGGGACCTATATAATAGATACTGTTGATACGTTAGCTCTAAATGACAATGATTTGTAAATAGATTAGTTCTTAATAGCATTATGTAAAATTTAAAATAAAACAATTAATTGTGAAAGTGATAGGCTGAATAAATAATATGAACAACGTATTAATCAATGATAGCTTAAAAAAATGTTAATAATAGTAATAACTTCATTCTACTGCACTTTGAGGGATAACACAATACTAATGCATTAAATAGGGTAAATAAGTAGAAACATAAATTCAATAATCATTCAGAAACATTTCTAAATCATAAATTTACCAGCAGAAGGTTGTGCACATGTAACTAAGGATAAAAAAAAGTTTTTATACAATTTTTCAATTGATAAGAAAAGTGTACATGTTTGCAAATAATATCTTTTAAACTTAGAAATGGTAGTAGATTAGTACTTAATAGCATTATGTAAAATTTAATACAAAAAAATTAATTGTGAAAGTGATAGGCTGAATAAATAATATGAACAACGTATTAATCAATGATAGCTTAAAAAATGTTAATAATAGTAATAACTTCATTCTACTGCACTTTGAGGGATAACACAATACTTATGCATTAAATATTGTAAATAAGTAGAAACATAAATTCAATAATCATTCAGAAACATTTCTAAATCATAAATTTACTAGCAGAAGACTGTGCACATGTAACTAAAGATAAAAAAAGTTTTTATAAAAATTTGCAATTGATAAGAAAGGTGTGTACATGTTTGCAAATAATAGTTTATTAACTTACTAGTCGTTGTAGCTGCTAAAGATGTAACTAAAGGTTATCAAAGTTGTAATTAAAAATAAATACTTTAATTGCCAAGATATATATATAAACATATTTAAAAGTAAAAATTTGTAAACATACCACTTATAGCAGATATAGAAGGAACTTGTAAAGAATGTAAAGGTTGAAAATAATTTAATAAAAAATTTATATTGTAGTCCTCGAAAATATGTACACACATATTAAAATGTAATAATCGGTTAAACTTACCATTTGGTGAAGACGAAGATGTAACTAAAATTCAAAATTTGTAATAAAAAAAAGATATTGCAAATAATGACTTTGAAATTGGTCATTAACATATACAAAATTATACAAACTTACCAGTGGTAGGCTGTGTAGATTCGACTAAAATTAAATTAAAAATTGTACACAATATCATTTGAAAAATAATTTAAATTAAGGTGCAACAACTATACTAACAAAATGAAAATAAACAATGAAAATATAACTATAAAAAATATAAAGATAATATATTTATAAGCAACATGGTTATAAACTTATTAACAAACAACAAACTTATTAACAAACAACAAACACAGATAAAGATAGTATACAATAAGTAAAAAACATTACCTTATGTTTTTTAAGTGTTTCTATATATAGGAAGATATTATAAATGTTTATTAACATTTACTCATTGTTTACTATTTTCTCTTTGTGATTATGTAAATATTTTTGTAATGATTAAATCCAAAATTTATGTGACTTATACTTACGAAATCTTAAAAAATCTGCAAAAAGATGGGTAGGATCTAAACAAAAAATAAATATTAGACATGCTTGTATAATGATTTAAACACTAATACACAGATAAACTTTATCTGATAAACTTTATCATAAAGAAGTCACAGATAAACCTCATCACAGATAAACTTTTGACAGATAAATTTTATCATAAAGAAGTATATAGTCCATACATTATAAAAGACAATAACAATGATATGTTTTATAATAAAACACATATAAATAAGTATATTACATACTTCATTAGTTTAATCTTAACAAAAAACTTCTTAGTGTTTTTAAAATATTAAATGTTAGTGTTTTTAAAATATTAAAACTTTTGCTACTGAAACATTAATCTTTTTTTATATCATATAATGATATTTGATATTTGATATTTTATATTTAATAATTGATATTTTATTTGATATTTGATAATTGATATTTTATATCAAACCTTAATTAATTTTTATTTAACATATAATATATGTTAAATAAAAATTAATTAAGGTTTTACATTAATCATTATTTATGGATTTGAAAATAGTCATTAATACTATTATTATGAATAAAAAAAAATTGAACTTACTATCTGTTAGTGCAGCAAGAACATTTTTGTTAATATTGTTCATATTAAGTTAAATCTAATAATATAAATCAAAATAATTCAAAATAAGATTTTTATTTGAATCGCCCCCTTATCTGGATTTCGGCCCCACCCGGATTTCGCTTACCAAAAAAACAACAACAACAGAAAAACCGAAATAAGGTACCTAAAGTCCAACACTAGTTAGACTAATTGCTTATAATTATTTTTCGTTGAAATTTGGCATGTTCATAGAAAATGCATGAAGCAAACTATTTTAACAATAAAAAAAGCGGACTCTATAATTCTTCGACTACAAATCCACTTGACAACATTAACCAAATTTTCATGCAAAATTCTCAGCAAAATACTCCATATAAAAGTATGGTAGCGATACATAATAGTTATATAAAAATTAAGCCAAACCTTTCTTCTTTTCAAAAGTTGTCAAGGTTTATGTATGTTTCTAAAGAAAACCACCTCAAAAAACCGTTTGCCTAAGGCTACCTGAAAAAAGTGGTACTCTTGGTATAACACTAATTAAACTAATTGCTTATAATTATTTTTCGCTGAAATTTGGCATGTGCATAGAAAATGCATGAAATAAACTATTTTAATAATAAAAAAAGCGGACTCTACATTTCTTCGACCACAAATTCATAAGAGAACATCAACCTAATATTCAAGAGCAAAATATCACATAAAAAACTTTAGTAACCGTAATAAAAGTCTTTAAAAAATCAAGATTAGCTTTTCTTCTTTCCAAAAAGTATCTATGTGTATATATGTTTCTAGAAAAAAACTCCACAATACTACGTCTGCCTCACGCTGCCTAAAAAAGAGTTAAAAAAACGAGAACCAAAATTTTAGCATAAAAATCGGTTCTATATATATATATATATATATATATATATATATATATATATATATATATATATATATATTTATATATATATATATATATATATATATATATATATATATATATATATATATATATATATATATATATATATATATATATATATATATATATATATATATATATATATATATATATATATATATATATGTATGTATATATATATATATATATATATATATATATATATATATATATATATATGTATATATATAT
Source organism: Hydra vulgaris (assembly GCF_038396675.1). NCBI lineage: Eukaryota > Metazoa > Cnidaria > Hydrozoa > Anthoathecata > Hydridae > Hydra > Hydra vulgaris. The sequence goes on from NC_088921.1 coordinate 33,858,694, forward strand.
ATATATATATATATATATGTATATATATATATATAAATATACCTGTGTGTGTGTGTTTGTGTAAACTTCCTTTTTAAATAAAACAGAAAATGAGTTTATTAAAAAATCTTTTTGAATGATTTCTATCAGAAAAATTTTCATCACCTTCACTAAAGTCTCTTAAATCATTTTCATCATGCTCATTTTTCATCAACAGGTAGCTTTATCTTGTGGCATTACTCTTGACTATGAAGCAAATGAAAATGAAATGGTGTTTTGCCACATTGCTTGCTATAAATTATTAACTAATAAAACAAAAAAAGAAAGAGCTCAAAAATTAGGAGAGAAAGACCAAGGTAAGTCATTTAAAAATCAAAAACAACCTTTAAATGTTTCAGTTTCTTCACCAAAGAAAACGCGATCGTCACAAGTTTTAAAACAAAGTAGCAGCAGACCAGCCGTTCTCCCAGATATATGTATCATTTGCAAGAAAAATGAAAAATTTGTATGTATTCAGTCTAGCAGTATTATTATTTTATAGTTTATTTTTTATATTTTTTAAAGGAGGTTTGCTGAAGTTAAATCAGTTACCAAGTTTATTTTAATAATATTACATTTATTGATTAACCAGGCAGATAATTTATTGGTAACACTCCCAAATCACAGGTTTAATTCTCAATAATACTTTGAGTTGCTGTATAGTAGTAGTAGTAGTAGTAGTAGTAGTAGTAGTAGTAGTAGTAGTAGTAGTAGTAGTAGTAGTAGTAGTAGTAGTAGTAGTAGTAGTAGTAGTAGTAGCAGTAGTAGTAGTAGCAGTAGTAGGATATTCTTATTGAATCTGGTATCGTAGCATCTGGCTCTTTGAATGGAGTGTTAAGAGGGAAGTACTATAATCGTTCAGTATTTTAAAACAGCATGAATCTGCAATTTTTTTTTCTGCAATTATTAAAAAACCCTGCAGTTTCCAATCATTTTGCTAATTTTTCATATTTTTTGACTATTATTTTGGTATAAGTATGATGATTTTATTCTCGAATTAAATCAACAGTCACCAACGTTTGCATTCTGGTCATCTTTTATTGAAATGATAGAATTGTTGTTATTATTTCATTAGTGCTACATGCTGCGGTGATAGGAACCTTCATTTGTCAACTACCAGATCAATTTTACCTTGGTGTTTTAGCTATGATTATGATTATATTGAACAAACAGCTAACCGTGATTGCAATCACGGTTAGCTGTTTGTTCAAACCATTGAACAAACAGCTAACCGTGATTGCAAAACTACTGCTGGTATTGTTGGCTCTACCTTACACCAAGAAGTAATTCATCGGTGGATTTTAGCTCAGAGTGATATAGCTGCAATATCGAGTGAATGCGAAATGATGCCAGGCATCAATTTAAAAAAAAGGTTAGTAGGGTCATGTCTTCCTCCCTACCTGGAACCAGCCTCTATCGCAATTTTTTTAAATAAAGAAATTTTAAATGTTTTTTTTCATTAATTTTTTTTGTGTTGTTTTATACAAAACTAATTTATTTCAGTAATTATATATTTTTGAAATGATTTGTTTGTAAAGTTTTTAGGTTTTTTTTATTTGCGAATGATTTTTATTGCTTTCTTGTAAAAATGTATTTACTTTTTTTTATGCCAAAAAATTAATATATTTTTTTCGATAAAAGTAATTGTTCAAGCATATCAATTATAAAATAATTGTTTAAGCAAATGTTCTAAATTTTATCGCAAAAATTGTAGTTTTTTTTTATATAACGTTGTATAATTCTTGATATGGTAGGTGATTACAAACATATGATTAGCACAGATATATTTTTGGATCGGTTTTATTTTATTATATTTTTTCTCTAAGAAACCAAATAGGTTACCCCAATTAACAATTAAAAGTTATTTAGCCCTAAGGAATATTTATTTTATATGATTTTTATACTTTATTTAAGATGTGAAACGAATGCTTATAATAATATTCAAGATTCGAAAAAAAATATATAAATACTCAATTAACTATTCTTGATCTTACGAAAAATTAAAAATAGCATTAAAAAAAAATTTAATTAATAATTTAGTATCATTATTCCGCGCTAAACCCAAAATTTATATCTGTTACCGTTTTGGAGTTTTTAAAGTTAAAAGTTTTCTTAAAATCACGGTATGGGAAGATAAATAATTATTTATCTTCCCATACCCTAATCATATTTTCTGTATTCGCCAACGTTACAAAAGTAAATAGTAATAAATTAAGATAAGTAGTTGTCAATTGAATCAATTCTTCAGGTACGAAAAAGACCTTGATCAGTCTAGAATACTAAAAGATAAGGATAATGTCCAAAATGTGATGAATACCATTGATGCAATGATAAACCCATTTACTACTGAAAGCAAAGAACTACTCAATATCTCAACAGGTTCTATTGCTCCCACTGATATTGAATCTGATCTTTGTAATGCCCATGATATGGGTGATAAACAGTTTACCTCATGCATAAAAGAGAAACTGTTGTGTGAAGATCCTGATATATTTCCAACAATAAAGCGAAGTAGTTTAAAAACATTTGCTAGCTTAAAGCAGGTAAAAAAATCTAAGTCTTTAAATGGTAAACTAGTTACATTAAACTACGACAGAGACTTATTTGCTAAGCTAGTGCTAATTGGTAAAGATAGAGAAGTCGATGTAATGGCAATTTTAGCATATTCATTGAGTGTATCCAGCCTTTATCGACAATCACAGGGTCACTTGTAAAAACATGTAAAGCCAAGTTACTAAATGTTATTGAATCAAAATGTAATGATATTATTGTGACCACTATTCCTACAGACAACGCGCTACTCATTGATACTATGGCAATTTTACAAAGCTTTAAAGCAATACCAGACACATTCAAGGAGCTAGCAAATGAAGTACTTAAACAAGTAATACGATTAGCTGCTTACCATAAATCATCTCATGTTTAGTTTGTATCTGATTGCTACCCATTAATTAGCACAAAGAATGCTAAAAGAGAAAAACGTGCACAATCCGATGTACAAGCATTTACCACCTATAGTGCTACTCAACAGGTACCAAAGCAGTGGAAAAAATTAATGTCTCTCGGACGAAATAAAGAGGAGCTAATAAATTTTTTATACATGTCATGGTGTGAGTGTGATCCACAAATTCTTGGCAACATAACTCACTACGTAACACACATAAACTTGTGTAACAATGCCTTACATACCCTTGTGTAACCGTTCTCTTACATGCCCTGTAGAGTGTAGAAATAATTGCAGAGACAATTTATTCACTGATCATCAAAAGTTTTTATGGAAAACTTATTGGTTTCTAACAAAATGTCCAGAGAAGACAATTTTTAGCAAAATCTGTAACAATTACATCTGCAAAACGTCGAACAACAGTGGAGGGTTCTGTTGATAGCTTTAAAAAGTCACAATCCAGGATTTACAAACTTCCATACTCCAAAAAAAAAGAAGTACAGGTATATAAGACCACTCTTCTAAATATTCTTGGCTATACAAATGATTCTGTTTTAACAGAACTAGTTAAAAATATGAACAGTAATTTTTTATGTCATCTGATACTGAAAATAGAGGACAGCAAAATATTAAAAAATGTATACCCAAAGATATTGTAGCTGATCATATACGGCTGTACAAACCATCTGTAAGTCATTATCGGCGACTTAATGCACCGAATATAATGTACTTGCCTTTTGGACTAACAGTAAAAGTCATGTATGATGATTTTTGCTCTCAACATAAAAACTATTGCTCTCAAGAGTTTTATAGACAAATCATAAAGGATTTAAATATATCTTTAAGAAATCCCACAATTGATAAATGTGAAGATTGCTCTACCTATCAAAATATAATTGAAAATTCTACTGATGAGAATGAAATTAGAGATATTATTACACTTTTAGAAAACCATAAAGCCAAGGCTGTAGCAGCAACGTCGAAATATAAGGAAGATTCTAAACTGAGTATCAAGTCAACTTGTATCTACTCAATGGACTTTCAAAGAGTTATATTAATTCCTAATATGCCAAATACTAAATCTTCTTTTTTCACCAGTAAACTAGTGGTATTTAATGAAACATTTGCTCAATTAAAACCAAAGCCTTATGCCACTGTGTACTTTGGCATAAAACCATTGCTGGGCGTAAAGCTGAAAATGTTACAGACTCAATATTGGCTTTAATTAGTAACCAAAGGATCTTATACACGGCATTTGTATGTAACTTAAATTCAATAAATTCCTTATTTCAAAATACAAAATCAGTAACAATGAAATATCTAACTAAGGGTCATACCCATATGACTGCTGATGGGGTCCATAAAAATATTGAAAAAAGAAATTAAAAAAATTAGGCATATATATGACTTTGAAGACCTTAAGAATTGTATTTCCAAAGCTGACAAAATTCAAATATTTTAGAATTGAAAGATTTTCATGAGTGGCAAAATAGAAAAAGGACTACCAATGTAAAAGCAGATACATTGTGTGGATTTAAAATGAACAGTGTTGTTATGGCCAAATTTTCAAGAGGATCAACTTGTATGGAATACTGGACAGATTTTAATGGAGAGCCAAAGACTTTGAACTTCTTACAAAAAAATTTTTTTTAAAACATTAAAACATATGCCCTTAAAAAAATTACTCAACATAAAGGAAATAACTTCAATAAAAAAAAAAGTAATCGTTGACAAACTTGTTCCAGTAATGCCAGAAAACAGGAAACATTTTTGGATAAATCTTCCAGTGTCTGTCTTTTCAGAAGATTTGGTTGATGAGAAGCGTTGGTAATGCTTTCATAACTTCTGATTATGAATAAGACTTAATAAAGACTGAATATGACTTAATGAAGACTGAATAAGTACTTTATAATTATTTTATTATGTTTTACTATTATTTATTTTGTTTATACTTGTTGTTATTATTATATGAAACTGTAAAAATTGTTCTACCTGAAGACTAGGTATTTTCAAATTATATATTTAATGCAATAAAGAAAGTGATACATATTTGTTTTCATTTTCGAATTTTATTACAACTATTTTATTATGTTTTACTATTATTTATTTTGTTTTTATTTGTTGTTATTATTATATAAAACTGTAAAAATTGTTCTACCTGAAGAACGTATTTTGAAATTATATATTTTGTGCAATAAAGAAAGTGATACATATTTGTTTTTATTTTTGAATTTTATTTTAGTGATTATTTCTAGCTTTCACATAATTTTATTAGACCTGTCATTTATTTGTTATTCTTTAATTTGAAACCAGTAAATTATGCAATTTAGTATGATAATTTTTAGGTTGAGATTAAAGAGCATTAACAAAATACAGTTTGTGGTAAGTAAAAGCAAATGATTTATAATACCAACAAAATGTGGTGCTTTAAAAGACTAGATTCAACCACTACCATGTGGACGTTACATACTAATGGTTATTGTTTTGAACTTTTATACTCCACTCATAAAAAAATTTAAACATTTGTTAGTTTATTGGAGTTAGGGAAGTATTAAGACTTTATTCTAGAAGGAATAGGGCGACTCGATTTTTCACTATGCCACGTCTTTTTGCCCAATGATAAATAGGATTAATGATTTTTCAAAATATAGATCAAGGAGGAGTCGATTGACCCATCACCCATCTTAAATACCCCCGAAATGGCCTTAATTTTTATTTAACAAATATAATTTACATATACCGTGTTTTAAATTAAATGTAATAGGATTTTCAAATATTTCAATAAATTTCAAAACACAGTATCTACAATTACAGCTTAATGAAAGCTAAAAATACTATTTTATCAATTTACATTGAATTCTATGCATTTCTTGATAACCATTTGAAGTTTCAAGTGATAAGTATAAAGATAAGTTAGCGGCCCGACGTACTTTACAAAAATTATTTCGGTATCAAATTATGAAAAATACAGATACTGTGTTTTGACGATGTACAGCTGACACAACCACATAGACACACATTGTATGACTAACTTTTTATTATAAATTAAATTTTGTTCTGTAGATTATTTTGTGATTATTTTTTTTATTTATAAATAACTTCTTGGCATTTTTAGTTGTCGATAAGTATTAAAATAATAATTAGTTTAAAAGAAGAGCTTGATCATCAAGTTTATAATGGAAAAAAATTATGTGGCAAATAAAACAACAATAACAAACGATAAAATTAAAAGAGTAAAGTTTGCAAGTTTAAAAAAAAAAGAAAGTTTAAAGGAAATCAATACACAAGCAAAAAACAATTTGTGTCCATGCAATCTAAACTATTAAATCTTATTCCAAGTACTTCAGCATCATTACCAAAAACAAGATCGTTTACTAAGCTGTCAATCCATGCTATTTCTCAGCTTTTAAATGATGGTATTACTAGAAATCGAATTTTGGATATATTTAGATATTTATCAAACTTAATTTCAATTCTTGGTTGTCCTTAATGTAAACAAAGTTCATGTTTAAAGCTAAGTGAAAGTTTAAAACATGGGTTAGCAAGTAAAATGACTGTAAAATATTTTTTGCCAATGGGAGCATTCATTTTAAACATCAAAAAAACTCCCATTTATGTCATGAGGGTTTGATATAAACTACAGAATAGTATACTCAATGCGTAGATGTGGTCAAGGCTTTGCTGGTATTAATCGCTTTAATGCACTTATGAATTTTGCACCACCATTTACATCAAATAACTATAACAAGATTGTTTTTAAGTTAAAAAAAAGTGTTAAGTTTGTTGCCACTCAAACTATGGATGATGCAGCTCAAGAACTAAAAGAGTTATCCAAAAATCAACCACAGAATAATTTTTATAATGTACCTGTGTCATGTGATGGCACCTGGCAAAGACAAGGATTTTCATCACTAAATGGAACAGTTAGTTGCATTTCAAAGGACACAGGTAAAGTTTTGAATGTAGTTCCGATTAGTAGGTATTGTAAAAAATATGAAAACATTTACAAAATGACAGACTCATTTGAGAAAACTAATTTAGAACTCAATCACCATTGTTCAGCAAATTTTACTGGATCAGCACCAAATATGGAAACAGAAGGCACAAATATTATTTTTTCAAGATCCTCAAAGTCTGGTAATGAGGTATACAGAATTAAATGGAGATGGGAATTCTAAAAGTTTTATTGCAGTGGAAAACATATACAATGGTATAAAAGTTGTAAAGAGAGAATGTATAGGGCATGTGCAAAAGAGAGTAGGAACCCATTTACAAAAACTAAAAAAGGAAACAAAAGGAATAGGTGGAAAAAGAAAACTAACAAATGCAATTATTGACAAGCTTCAGAACTACTATGGCTTGGCTATCAGACTGCATGTTGGTGATAAATAAGCCATGAAAAAAGGAATTATAAGTGGTTTTTGCCATGTAGCATCAAATAAAATTAACAATCTACATGTAATTTGCCCGACTGGAAAAAATAGTTGGTGCGGGTATCAAAGAGCTGTGGTGAGTAATGAAGTTGACAAGTTTAGGTCCAGGCTTGCCAACAAATATTGCATTGCGAGTTATAAAAGTTATAAATGAGTTAACATGTGATTCACTACTTGACACAAAATCAAAATGAGTCATTTAATAATATGGTTTGGGAACGTTTGTCCAAATCAACACTTGTTGGTTTACAACAACTTTCTTTAGGCATCTATGATGCTCTATCTAACTTTAACATTGGAGCTAAAGCTGTTATTAATTTGTACGAAAGTCTAAATATGGTTCCAGGATTTTATACCAATCTTGGGTGTGATAAAATTAATTCCAAAAGGATTAAAAATTCAATAAAACATAATGAAGTTAAAAATGTTCTCCGTCGTCAAATTAGAGGACAAAAAAAACAAAAAGATGATAAAAAAAAAGCAAAATGAAGGAAAAACCTATTAAGCAAGATTATTTTAAAGTTAATTTTAAAGATGTTGTTTTTATTTTATTTAGTTTTTTATTCTGGATATGCTGTTTTCTTATTTTTAGTTATATATCGTTTTTTTTTGATAAAAAATGTTCTTTATGTGATAAAGTCTTTTTATATAAAATTATAGATAATGTAGATGTATAAATTTCCATTATCAAAACACCTTTAAAATTGATTTTATTATGCTTAGAATTGAAAAGCTTTAAAAAATCTTACTATAACTCTTTTTACAAAATGTTTTACGTTTTGCCTATTTTCTCAGATTGCATTTTTTCCGAATTTAATAGAATTTAGAAATGTGGTAACTTTGGTTCTATTATAGCTTTTGAGCTGATATTTTCACACAACACACATAATAGATTGTTTCATGCAATAAACCAAAAGTTTTATTTACATATTTTATATTGTCTGCGATTAACTTGTCTAAAGTTCAATTTTATGTTGAAAATATAGAAAATAATTGTTAATTCTTTAAAAACTCAAACAAATCCTTCCCAAAATAATTTCACTTTTTTTTTTTTTGTTATTGCATGCATCTAATGTAAATAAATAATGTTAGAAAGTGTAAATGAAAAAAAGTGTACCAACCCAAGGAAATTAGCTCTACAAATTTCAAGAATTTATGACTTTCGCCATTTTGAATTTGTAACCATGGCAATAGCTGTCATTTTTTAAAAATGAAAACATATTTTTTTAAACACTATTATAATATCCTTTCCAATGAATACCCTAAAAATCCTATGAACTTGGAAGTTGTCGAAATATTTTTGAGCGAGGTAAGCCCCCTTAAATGATATAAAATTGTTGAATATATTTTATTTTTTGTACTAGATCATGGCTCTCGGAATAGCGCGGGTCATGGCCCCCCAGAGGACCTTTTCTTTTTTTACAAGAGGAACATTTTTATTATTTTTCTGTTTTTTTTTTGTCAAATATTTTTGTGAAACTGTGTTTTTGCAAGTAAAAAAATATTTGGCCTTTGCGGTTTAAAATGTGCATTGGGAGCCATGAGAATATTAAAGGACGGAACTACGGTAAGAATGGGCAAAGTGAATAAAAAGTTGCAATTCTACATTTCGAATTCTGTAGTTATTAGAATGTATTCTTTATGTATTCGAAATATAATCGTTTGCTTTGGACAATTTTAATCAAAAATTTTTAGTGAATTGCTTACTAAAAATCTTACTGTTTATACCAGTAAAAATCTTATTGTTTATACCATTATATAATAACTTTATACCATTATATAATAATTATAATATAAATTATATAATCTTACAAGTGATAATACAGTTATTCACGAAAGTTTAAACGATTAAAGAATTTTAAGATCTAATCTTCGGTTTTTCTTAAATAAAAATCTAACGGAAATAGATATCAAAATAATTTTTTTTTCCAATTTGGTAAATAGGTTATTTGTTAATAGAATAAAAAAAAGTTAGCAGAGAGCTCGTGAGACGAACATTGTTGGACAAAGGTATTGGAACGTATATAGCTGCTAAAAAACCTATTCTTCAATCACGGATAAAGTAAACGACGAGTGTGGTCCAAAGAAAGGCTGGACTGGTCTGTAGAACAGTGGACAAAAGTTATTTGGAGTGATGAAGCTAAACTTCAAGTCGTAAACCGCAAGTAAAGAATCTAAGTAAAAAGATTTGCAACTGAGAAATATTCAGACAGGTTTTTGCAACATCATCGACAAGGCGGTGGAGGATCGGTTGGCATCTGGGGATCTTTTTCTCACAAAGGTATAGGCCTCTGTGAGCTGTACGAAGGCTGAATTAATCAATACACCTACAAGAACACATTGGAAACGTGTTTAGTTCCATCAATCAGACACTTGGCAGAAGCAAGCAGTTCATCTTTCAACAAGACAGGGCTTTAGCTCACACAGCTCACTCAATCAAAGAATATTTTTCGAAAAAAAAGTGATGCCCTGGTACCCTAGATCACCAGATCTCAGCCCAATTGAAAATATTTGGTCTTTAATCGACAATCAACTGACATACCATGAAGTTCAATCAACTCAGCATTTGAAGCAACTTTTGAATGAGTACTGACTGAACGTAACTCCCGTGATGTGCATAAAATTAGTTAAATCAATGCATAAATGAGTTTATCTTTGCTATAAAAACAAAGGAGGACACTTTAAATATTAATTTTGCTTTTTTGTTTTATTTTTTGTTCGAATGTTGCAATTCGTTTAAACTTTTGTGCTTCTTATTTTTCCTATATAATTTTTTGTAATTGTTTTTTTTTAACTAAATATTAAAATTCATATTCATTTTAAAGCTATTTACTTTTTCTTTAATAAATTAAAAAAAATTAATTTGATATCATTTTACAATTTTTTTTTATTAAACAAAAACCAAACATACTTGATTAAAATTCTGCAATCGTTTAAACTTTCGTGAATAGCTGTATAAATAATCCCAAATACATGTTTTGATTGCAAAAAGTTTAATTTGTAAACGCTTTTAAATTTAAAACTGAAAACTTATGGAATAAAACGAATCCTCTGTATGTGTCAAGTGTGGTAAAATAATATTTGAAGGAGATTTGTTTAGTCAAGTGGGGCAAGATTTGTAAGAGATAATGTCAACTAAGAAGCTCTTAAAAAATTCATTGAATGTGCTTCAAAATTGGATTTGAATGTATTGATTTGTTAATAGTATGAAAAAAAAAGAAACAGGCAAAAAGGTCTATACTCACCCATCATGTCGAACTAAATGAAGAAACGAATCAAAACAAACTGAAAGATCAGAAGCGTCAATGGAAGCTCGTATAGAAAGAAAACGTTCAACTCGATCAGAACAGGTTATTTTAAAATTTTAAAAAACAATGTTTTTATTGTGTAAATATATGTACACTTGACAGTCACTATTCATAGAGATAAAATTTCATAGAACAAATTCAAAAAGATTTTATCACGCAGTTCTAGAATTGTCTAGTGCAAAGGACGTAACGGCTTATTATCAAAAACAATTGAAGCTAGACTTTTGAATATACGCGATATTGTAGCCGTCAAAGCACAATATCAAACTTATCGCTGTAAAAAATTTAAAAGACACGTTGCTACATCTAGCTCTAGAAGATCTACTTCAATAAAAAACTTACTGTCTTTAATGTAGCATGCATAAAACTCGAGAAAGATATTGATCTTTACACAGCGTCTGAATTTTACAAAATGATGCAAACATTAGGAGAAGAAATATATATCCCTTAAAATGACTCAAAATAAATTAAAAGAAAAATATGGAGATTTTATGCAATTGGTCTCGCAACAAGTTAAAGGTAATCTGATCATACTGGACAGATTTAGGCATAAATTATGCGAAAATTGGTGAATTATGCGAAAACTGGTGCAACAGAAAAAAAATATAGAGGAAGAAAAATCCAGAATTATAACTGCAGGAGTCAAATTATTGAGCGATTGTATAAAGATCTTTGATCATGAGGTAAAAACGTATCCGTTATTTGAAGATGTAACTGACAAGAAAAATACCTGCATAGTATGCAGGTGTTTTTCTTTCTAACAACAGTATGCAGTGCATACTTGTTGTTGCTGAAGGTATTTGTTTAAGAAATAATTCCTGTACCATTAAAACAAGCATTATTTTCCTCAGTAAGGTCACAATCAAAAGTGATAATGCAGTTAAGCACACGGCCGACGAGACGGCTTTCGAAGTGGAGAGGCACATTCGTCAATTTCTAAAAAAATTTCTTTATATCAAAAAATAAAAAAAAGGGTCCTTTACAAAGAAAATGGTGGTTGGGGGGGGGGGGAAGGTCAGTACACCTGGCTCCTCCTTTCCCGGTGTCTTCGACCCTGAGGAGTTGACATTACCGTTGATTATATTCTTTCATTAAAGTGGTTAAATATTGCGCTTTTTAAACTGGGTTTGCATCAAGTTACGACGAGGTTTGTTTTATTAGTGATATTTTTAGTTATATCTATATTTGAAAATTCTATAATCAATACTTTACACATGACAATGCAGAATACAAAGAAAAACAAAACTTATTTAACAGGTAATTCGTAACTAGCAAAAACGTGAAAAACGATAAGATCAATGATATACTTTGCCCTGAAGATACAGCATTTATTCAATTTGTTGGGGATAACACAGACTGCCACCAGTAATAAACTTACGGACAACTGATTTCAATATGTTATATTCTTTTTTAAGTATTATTGTAATACAGTCAGAAAAGCTACAACTTGGAACGCCCTGTGTGACGTTTGATAAACAGCTTTATGTCAAAGTCAATGAAATTGCAGCTTCAAAGAAAAAGAACGTTTTTATTAGAATTTTTCATCAGCTAATGAGTTTTCTTAGAGCTATTGGTATATTATTAGAAGAAAGTGGTTTGAAAACTGCTCGTGAAACTGTTTACACTTTCGTTATAGTCAACCATATGTTTTCTGAAGAGGCAATTGTTCAAAGTCTTCTTGGCCCTATGCTTGCTGCAATATCTAGCTATATTGAGGAGAAAATTTGGACTGAATTGTGCGATAAAGAAAAAGTTAAAATTAAATTAATTTTTAACTCCAATAGTATAATAAAAATGGCGGTACGGGAAAGAAGTTGATTACATTATTTAAAGAAAAGCAAGAAAAGCACATGGAAAACTCACGACCTGCAAAACTATAGCTAAACTACGTTCACTACATCTTTATTTTACACGAGTTTATTTGAGCTGAAAGAATTAGTAACTGAAAGCTACATATTGCTACAATAAAATGTATGCTTAACCTACTTGCTTTGACTAGACACAATAAATATACAAAATTATTACGTTTATATTTACAATCGGTGGGTAAATTAGCGTGCACTCACCCAGATTTTTCAAAAGAATATATGTTAAATAAAATAATCGTTGAATGGTAAAGGAGGAGTTGTTGGGAAAGTAAATACTGAAAATGTGTTACATGTTTGAACAAGTACAATGTATAGGTATAAATAAGATTAAATATTCCTGTTTCATTGGCTTGGAATAGAACATCTGCGTCTTATGCGCAGTGATCAAAAACACAAGCTGAAAAATTACCAAACAAATTCAGTTATACCTATGCCCTATGCTCCCAGTTCATTTAGAATTGCCGATGGTAGCGATGTTGGCAACGGTGGCGCTCTTTTAATGTGGAAATTTATTTTGAAAACTTAAAATGTATTCTTTATAAAGTGTTCAGGGCATCTATACAGCAAGGTGTATTCCCTGACCAATTAAAAATAGCTAAAGTTACTCCAATTTACAAAGACGGAAAAAAATCAAATATTAGTAATTATCGCCCTATCTCAGTTCTTTCAACCTTCTCGAAAATTTTAGAAAGAATTATATACAATAGAACATACAATTACCTTAATCTAAATAAACTTCTATATAAAAATCAATTCGGTTTTAAAAAAAATTGTTCAACTGAACAAGCCATTACACAGTTCATTCGTGAAATTTCCAATTCATTTGGTAGATCACAATATACACTAGGTATTTTCATTGACCTATCAAAAGCATTCGACACGGTCGATCACAAAATTCTACTAAAGAAACTCAAATTTTATGGAATTAATGGCAAATTAATAAAATGGTATATAAGTTATTTGACAAATAGAAAACAATTTGTTTTCTATGGAAATTATTTTCAAAATGAAAAATTAATTGACATAAAATGTGGTGTTCCACAAGGTTCTATTCTAGGCCCACTTTTGTTTTTAGTCTATATAAATGATTTAAATAAAGCTTCTAACCTTATGAGTATCATTTTTGCGGATGATACTAATTTATTTCTGTCAAACAGTGATATTTATGAGCTTTTTTCAAATATGAATAAAGAACTTAATCACATCTCCAACTGGTTTAAGTGCAACAAGTTAACGTTAAACATTGACAAAACAAAATGGATCCTTTTCCACTCCCTCGCAAAAAAGCGTTTTTTACCAAATAATTTACCTAAACTTTTCATTGATAAAATTGAAATAAAAAAGGAGTCGGTCACAAGATTTTTAGGCATTTACATTGATGAAAATATTACATGGAAGTATCATATCGACTTTATTTCTACTAAATTGGCCAAAAGTATTGGAATTCTATATAAGGTCAGATACTATCTAAATAAACAAAATTTAATTCAACTCTACTACTCATTTATACATAGCTATATAAATTATGCCAATATTATTTGGGGAAGTACCTCTAAAAGTAAGTTACGAAATCTCTACCATCGTCAGAAACACGCAATGCGTTTAATATGTTTTGAAAATCGTTTTTCTCATTCTAATATTTTGTTTAAAAACGTTAAAGCACTCAACGTTTACGAACTCAATGTCTATAATATTTTATGTTTTATGTTTCGTTGTAAAAGTGAACAACCATTGTTCATTTTTAAAGATCTTTTTACCCATAAAGCTATAAACAAATATACTTTACGAAATAATAATTTAATAATTGAACCCTTTTGTCAAACAAAGTTTAATCAATTTTGCATAAACTATCGAGCACCGTATTTATGGAACAAAATTGTTGTTCCAAATTTTGATTTGTCGATTTCGTTTTCTGTTTTTAAAACTAAATTAAAAAACTTTATTCTTTCTACTGACAATATATATAAATATTTTTGAAATGTAAAATTATTTTCTGTTTTGTTTATTCTATATTGTTAATAATTATTAAATCAATTGTATTTTTATTATATTATATATACACGCTTGATATATTTTATATGGTTCTGACAAGATCTTTTGGATCTTCTTTCAGATACCAAGTTTATGTATTGTTATATTGTTATATTACGATTAATAATTGTAAACTAAAAAAAAAAAAAAAAAAAAAAAAAAAATAAATGGCAGACGAAGAAAATGATGTAGCCAATGACCGTAATTTTTTTAGATGTTTTTACATAGATTAAATTTTGATTCATTTAGCTGCATTTTTAGGGTTTCCAAGATAAACTTCATTGTAAATATGTTTTAACATTATTTCTGTAACTTTACCGAATAAATAATTATGAGCTATTTTTTCACTAAACTTTGTGACGTCACAATTATTTTGCCTCAAAAATAAAAAATAAAACTAATTACTCATTTTAAAGAGGAAAAATAAACTTTCAAACGATATCTATCATGTCTTTATAATAATTTTTCTAGGCTGAGACTGAATTCTACAGGACTAAAAATGGTTTCAACAATTTCTATTTTATTTTTCTTAGTTTAATGTACAATAAGACTTTTATTTCTTCATATTTTAACAGAGTTTTAGATTATGTTCATAACAATTTATCTTACTTTAAGATTGTTAAAGCCCACATAAGCGAGCTTGATGCTAAATTGATGCTAGTAAAGATTTTATGCAAAGAGTCACGCTGATTGGAGCATAACATCAAAATTACACTAAATAAACAATACCAGTTTTTCCTGTTTTACATTTCATTGATTTGTTGTTTTTATTTGTATGCTAGATTGAATTTGATAACAATTTATAAATGAATTTCAAATTTCTTTACATTTTTTAGTGTTTGAAACATTAAAACAATAATATAAAGAGCATAAGCATTTTACAAATCATAACACGTATTTGCCACGTATTTGCCAACAGAATTAGAATATACTAAAATAATAAATTATGAATAACTTTTGAAATTAAAATTTTTTGAATTTAAGAGATCACCAAATATAGGTACTAATTGGTGATCAACTTTTAAAATTAAATGCTGTTGACAGTCTAAATACTGTTGAAAAAACCGGGAAGATTTGTACCTCGGAAGAGTTTTAACTTGGGACAAACTGCATTGTTTTTTGTGTGTTTATATATATATATATGTATATATATACATATATATATATATATATATATATATATATATATATATATATATATATATATATATATATATATATATATATATATATATATATATATATATATATATATATATATATGTATACATATATATACAACCCCCTATATATAATCTTTTATAATAATATAACGACCAGTTAATAATGTAACACTTTATTTCTGACTGATTATAAAGGAAACTTTTCTACTTTTTTCTACTAGCAGAGTGGGAAAACCTAAGTCTATAAATAAACAGAAAAAGCTCGAAAAGAAAATATGAAAAATACAGCCTTGGAAATATAAATATTCAGAGTGCAGCATTTTATATCGGGAACTAAAAATATGAAGCATCTGTCAAAAAGGATTAAAATTCATGGCAAGTTTTTAAACTCATTTAAGTTTTTAACAAAAAAAAGTTTTTAAAACTAAAGAAACATCTGAGATTAAGTTACTCTGAAATCATTTGTATCTTTTTTTTTGTTTTTTTTGTTTTTGATTGTCTCACAGTTTGCAAATTATGGCCCTAACCCTCGAATCGAGGACCGAAAAATTGATAATATGTCCAATAAACAAGAGACGCTCAGGGTTTATTTGGCATAAAAATTAAAATCAGATTGCACCGTTCAAGAGAGAAAATTGAGTTTAAAGTTAGAAGATCTCTGCAACATTTTCAACATAAAATATACAGTGGAGAAAATAGAATTACCCTCATCATATTCTAATACAATATTTAAAATCTGTAAGCAAGTTTGTGTGGTGCATATTTTGTATCCAAACATATATAATCATTGTTACGAACAACAACTTTTTACATTATAATAACTATAATGCATAATATATAGCATATGCAATATAACATAGTTAAATTGCGGTACATTTGATAAAATTATAAAATGTATAATAATTGATATTTACGGTAACAAATAGAATCAGCCTCATCAATAATTACTTTCAGTTTACTTATATATTTTGATCTGGTGATACGCATTTGTGACTTATTTTTTATTATTATTTGTAAGTTAAACAAAGACTGTGAAATTAATGTTCATAAAGTTTTTAACATTTGGTTTTTGATACCTAAATTTGAAATGGACGTGTTAAGCGTTTAACAAATGAAGAAATATAATATATAATATAAGTCATTAAAAATTCAGGAACCAACACTAAATATTAAATGAGCGTAAAAACAAAATATTTTCTGCGTTTTCTTGTATATAACGTAAATGAGACTAATTCTGTTTTCTCCACAAATTGAATACTTTTAATTTTTTTTCCATTTGTAATTAATTAAACATACTAACTTATAAATTTTTTAATTGTAGTTGAAGATAATAAGAAATAAAGTAGATTTAATAATTGTTTCACTGCCATTTTTGTTAAATTAGAACAAAAAATAAAGGTGAGGCTAATTCTATTTTCTCCGCTGTATAACCTTTGAACAAAATAATGGCTAAATATCTATGTTCCTTTTAATAATATAAATATTTCATATATTTAATAATATAAATTTTTCATATATTTTACATATTCTTGTTAAAATAGAATAAATTTTTCTTTTGTTTATCATATTTTATTCCTATTTGAGGGTCAAATATACCAAATATACCAATTAGAAAGCAAAATTTTATACACCTTTTCTTTTTCTACTGGAAGCCCTTTGAACACTCTTTGGCCTTATACTGTTTTTAAAGTTGTGATGCTTTTTTAACATTTTTACGATTGGTTGTTAAGGATGCCAAAATACGGTAAATAGTTGAAAATATCTAAAAAAAATCGCATAAAACTCATGGTATATATAAAAAATTCTTTGATTAGTAGAAGGTAAAAAGGGGTTTACAAAAAATATATAGATCTATGTAAAATATATATAGATCTATGTAAAATATATATAGATCTATGTAAAATATATATAGATCTATGTAAAATATATATAGATCTATGAAAATATATATAGATCTATGTAAAATATATATAGATCTATGTAAAATATATATAGATCTATGTAAATATAAAGTTATATATACTACATATCCAAAAAGATCGCATAAAACTTATGGTATATATAAAAAAATTCTTTGATTAGTAGAGAGTTTACAAAAAAGTTATTAAAAGTATATTAGTAATTCAAAAATAATAATTAATTCTTTAAGCTTTCGTTTAAAGAAAGAAGGGGGGGGGGGGGCGTTTTTTTTTTTTTCAAAAAATTTTCCCACCCACCCCAAGCTTATTAAGACCCTCTCGTTTATTAATTTTTGACTGTTATCAACAAAAACTTTACATTTCAAAACTAAAAAAAAAAACACAGTGAAAATCGGCCTTTCCTTTGAAAAAATAAAAAATAATTATTTCAGTCACTGATAAAAACAAAAACTTTCAGTGTAAAAAAGGCTTTAAAAATCGTCGACCTAATAAACTTGCTATAAATGAGCAATTGGGGTATTTTTCGTTAAAGTATAAAATTTATTTCTAGACCACGGCCCTTAGTATAAAAAGATGCTTTAAAGTTAACTTTAGTGGTGCAGTCGTGAGATCTAAAAAATTCCAATGTAAATGAGCATTTTAGGTTGTGAAGATTCTAAAATAAAAATTTATCAATTCAAAAACCCGCAGTTCTTTACTTATCGAGTTTCGAAAAACTATCTAAACGATCTATCGATTTTTTTTTTCGATTTTTTGTATTTACTGTCAAAAAAATATTTTTTTCTTTATAATGTAATTAGATTTTTAATTTCTAATGGTTTTAAAACAAGCAAAAAAAATTTTTTTAAAGCATTAACGAAGATATCTTTTTAAAGCATTGACGTGCTGTTATCGTTTAAAAAAATATTGACTTTGTTGATTTATAATCGATTTAGGCAGTAAAACTATTCGTTAAAAGTACTTGATTTATTGCAATACAAGTACTTCTAATAAGCCTTTCTTCGTATTTGTCATAATCATCAACATCGTAAACATCGCCGACAGCAGAAGAATCAGTGTTCTTTTACTTTGTTCAGTTACATTGATCTGAACACTTTAAAGTCAGTTTTGTGTACGAGCAGCTTTTAGTTTCTCAACCAATTGTGTAATTACACTTTACGAAGTTTAGTACATTTTTTAGCGCTTGTCAGGGTTAGCGCTAGATTCATAAACCATTCAATGAATTCTGCTTCACTAATTAACCTAAAATACGCATATGGTTAGTTGCATTTCGTTCATTATTTCTTTGCTCAACAGCTTAGCGAAGTAATCATGCATCTTTTGTTTCTGCCAGACTTGGATGATGCACTGACTATTATTATAGCATCTTAAAGAAGTTTTTTGATTTAGTTCAAAACAATATAATAATAATGAATAATAATTAACAAACTATGTAACTGTGTTATGTACCGCCCAAGTTACTACTTTCTATTTTAACTACCTAATAACTCTTATCCCGCTATTTCACAAAAAAGCACAAAATATTCCAGATATTCAAAGTACAAAATATTCAAAACTATGTTTATATTTTGATCAAACATTCTCTTTACTATAGAAACACAATACATACATAAAGCTTTATAGCTTCTTAAAGTATAACTAAAACATTACCCAACTAACAATGATATAGGTACCGTTTGGGTCGTTAACTGGAAGCCGTATGAGATGCCTTCCGGAATGCTGTCTAATTTCGACAATTTTTTCTATCTTAGGCTCACACGGCTTAGGCTGCTGGGTAATCTGTGTGGGTACCTACGAAATACCGTATTTAGAAACTGTAAGAATCCCATATAGATTTGCAACTTAAAACTATGAGACTAGAACTAGAAACGTTAGATTCTTCCTGTGGTTAATATGTGGAACCATTAAGTTTATCCATAAGGTATGGGTGTGTACGAGGACCAATATAAATATCGCAAAACTACTTTTATATAAAACTACTTATATAATTTCATTTGCTTATTTTAAATAAAATAATCATTAAAAATACATTGTTATTGAACAACTTATCAAAGAATTGTTAATCGTGTATCGCCTGTCTTCACGGTTATTTCGCAAATTAAAAGCTTTTAAACCGTTATTAAAACATCTTTATTGAGCAACTCGTGATTGATACAGTATTTTCGTGGTCAGCTCGTGATTGTTTCAGTATTTTCGTGGTCAACTCGTGATTGATACAGTATTTTCTTTTTAATAAAAGCCGTAAAAAATATTAAACTGTTAGTATTGAATTTTACAGGCATTACATAGGCCATCTAATTGTATCTTTTAGGTTCGTAGTGCAATAATGAGTTCTAACCATTTTTCAAACTTTTATGCGTTTTAAAGTATAATAAATCTAAAGTTTAATTTCTTCAGCTTGTAAGTGCGCAGTTTTAAAGATGTCCTTTCAATTTGCAATTTTCATTCTTAACATACATGTTTCGATTCCTCTACGCCACATTTATTCCTATCGGTTTAATGTTTGTTTATTTTGCAGAAGTTAAACTCTAAAAAAGAACCATAAACTCTAAAAAAAACTCAAAAACTATATTCAACAAATTACATAACAATATACAAAATCAATAATATTTTTGATTATTCATAAACTAAATGTCAGCCGAGTGCAACAAACTAATCTGTATTTTCATGTAAGTGGAATCATTGGTGTGTTGAATAAGTTTTCAAAAAAAAAAACGTTCAAAAATTTCTGTGTAAAAAGAACAAAATAGTTTTCTCTTGCAGAGGAAGGGAAAACTATTGCAGAGAATTCTCTCAATTTTGTTGGAAAAATGTTTCATTTAAAGACCTTTATGCTAAAGCTAGACTTATAGGAAGCCCTTACTCTCCATTTTATTATTTAAAATGTTACCAAAAGTTTTCCAACAAAGTCCTTATTGAAAGAGTGGAAAAAAAGAACGAATATAAACCCAATGATAAAAGAAGACTTCACTAACACTTAACACTTGTGTCCAGGACTATGTAACATGTGATAACTAAAAATCTGGACAAAATTAGAAATGGTATAAGTTTTTAACATCTTTTTTAACAATTTAAAAAGTATAATAACAAAAAACATCTAAACAATAAAAATAAATAAATTTATTAATAAGTTAATAAGTTTTTCATGTCAGTCTACTCTTGTAAATGTGGCGGCAGCAAGGCGATGTACACGTTCTATGTCGATTCTTTTAATTGAAAACTCTATCCGCTTTTTAAGTTTGCCTAGGTTTTCAGCTTGCCAGTTTTTGTTGTACACTGATCTCTTAAGTTCAGACCAAAAATCTTCAATCGGACGTAATTCTGGCACATTAGCAGGATTATGCTCTTTTGGTACAAATTCATTATTTTTTGCTTTAAGATAACTTTGTACCATAACTTTTTCATTTAAACAATAAACTAAAGATAGCTTTAGTTTATTGTTTAAATGAAAAATAAATTGATAAAGTGATTTATTTTACACGACAACAGCAATTTAATACAAAACATCTTTTTCTTAATACTTTAATAATAGTATTTTTTTACGTGAAAAATTGCAAATTGATAACTCAACTAAATATGGTAAAAAAATTTATTTTAAAATAGTTTATACCAAAAATCAATACATCGTCAGTAAAATAATAATTTATGTTAATTTATTTTTGATTAAAAAGGGAATAAAGTTTTGAATAGAAAAGTAAAACGACAGGTGCTTTAGAATCATTTTTATGAAATACATTTTAATAAACATAGGCTCATAAAAAAACTTTTATAAGTATTTTATAATTATCAAAATTTGTTTTTGAATTATCTTTAATTTATTGGGAACTTTTGATTTGCATTTTTAACTTTTATTCCACATTTCTGCATCAGCTTTTGTCCTTTTTGCAAATGGCGGACTATTGTTATAAACAAAAAAAGGCAGCTTCATTTTTTGTTCAATAAAATCCCGCAAGTTAGACATCTAGTTATATAATATATTATTGTTCAAAACTATTGTTAATGTGTATTTTATGGAATATATATTTTTTATGAAATTTCGAGTTATGAAATTATGAGTTAATGTCTTTATTTATTGTCTTCTGTAAAATAAACAAACATTAAATCAACTTGAAATTAAAATGGATAAAGGAATCAAACACTGATCTCAAAATAATAACTGGATAGCACATTCAGGAAAATTTGAAACAATGAAGCCAGTTTTGGTCTACTAAGATGGCGGCGTAGTTTGCCAGCGGCTATAGAAGTACTGTATGAAAATTCAAAAAACCTTAAGCGTTATCGATAAAGATATAATTTAAAAAAACAACATAATTTTTTAAAATAAAATTAGGTATGTATATATATATATATATATATATATATATATATATATATATATATAATTTTATTATCATTATTATTAATAAGTTACACGGACAATACACGAACCGTAGGTTCATCATTAACTAGCAAAGCTAGTTTGTAAAGCAGCATTGAAGCAACCACGGAAAATGGTGTACTATGGTAACTGTTTTAGATGTCGGTCTAAATTAAATTTAAACTTTTTCACTGAAGTAGTATTTACGACATTTTCTGGCAAGGCATTCCATGCGTTTGCTACCCAGTTGTTAAAAAAGTTATATCGGACCTGACAGTTTTTGTCAATTTCACGATGGAACCGGATGCGATCCCCATAGTTGGGAGAATGTTTATTGGATTAATACACCAGTTAGCTAACTCTTAATTAAATTTTTGAATAAGATCCAATCTTCGTTCGCTTAAAAAAGTGAAACCAAGTTTGATACACCTTGATTGATAGTCAAAAGGCTTCATTTCTTGCGGTACTTTTGTAACACGCTGTTGAATGCTTTCAATTATAGAAATGTTTTTTTCTAAATAAGGACACCAAGCGGTAATGGAAAATTCTAGAAGTGGACGTATATAAGCTGTATATAGCTTTTTACAGAGTTGTGCATCTCTACTTATGAAGCAATGTTTTAGGATGCCAAGCATTTTGTTAGCCTTGGCTGCAGCAATAGAAGTTTGGTAATTTTGATTTAGGTCATTGGAAATTAAAACACCAAGGTCTCTTTCTGATGAGGTTGATTGAAGTTGAACTCTGTTGAGACTGTTGTTTGAGCTTCGGTCATCAATAAAGTATAGGTGTGGAACGGATTTGGATTGGTTAAAGTGCATTATTTCTTAATATTTATTTATTTCCATAAGCCATTCTTGAACCCAATTAACAATGTTGTCAATGTCAGCTTGCAGACAAAATTTTTGTTCTTCAATACTGACCACACTAAGGATTTTTGTATCATCTGCACACATTTTGCATATATTTTTGTAACTAATTTGTTCTGGTAAATCATTAATGAAGATAGTAAAAAGCGTTGGACCAAGAACTTAGCCTTGAGGAACGCCACTAGTAACTTTTTCCCATTCCGATGTTACATTACCAGGTTGGACATGTTGAGTACAACTTGAAAGAAACGCTTTAATCCAGTTTAAAATTTTACCTTCAATTCCTAAAGATTTCAGTTTTTGTATCAATCTAGTGTGAGGAACTTTGTCAAACGTCTTAGCAAAATTTAGAAAGACAACGTCATCAGGAAACTTACGTGACATATTGTAGGTCAGAAAATCCATTGTCTAAAGTAAATTAGTAACACAAGATTTTTTGTTTATGAAACCGTGCTGACAATTCGATATAAGATTTTGAGAAAGTAGATGCTGCATTATCTTATTTTTAAAAATTTTCTCTATAATTTTGCATGGCACAGAAGTAATGGACCTCCTTTGAACAAAGGAGTCACATTTGCCAAGGCATGTTACCAAGGCATGTTACCACACATGCCTTTGGTAACATGCCTTGTTACATTGATTTTTGGTAGATCATGGCTAGTGGAGTTGGTATTGCGTTAGAGCATGCCTTGAGTACGTAAGGACTTATCTGATCTTCACTCATAGATTTATAACCACCAAGAGTAACGAGGTGACTTCGAACAGAATCGTAATTAAAGGAGATATGAAAAAGTGATATAGCTGTGCGTTTAGTAAAAAGTGGTAAATTTGGAATGTGAGGTTCAATGGTAAAGACAGAATGAAACTTTTTGTTTAGAGTGTTGGGAATAAAAACTTGCTTGCTACTAATTTCCCCAGTCATTGATTGTAATGACAAAATCTTGCTAACAGTGCGTTTGCTATTAATATTAGCGAAAAATTTCTTTGGGTTTTTCTTGTCATTAGACAAATTAATTTCGTAGGTACGGATTGCATCACGAGTTGATTTCTTTACCAGATTACAAGTTTGTTTGTACTGTTAACCAGAGGAATGGTTTTCCATTTGCTATTGATGTTGAGAAACCAGAGCTTTCTTTTG
This sequence comes from Hydra vulgaris, assembly GCF_038396675.1. Classification (NCBI taxonomy): domain Eukaryota; kingdom Metazoa; phylum Cnidaria; class Hydrozoa; order Anthoathecata; family Hydridae; genus Hydra; species Hydra vulgaris. The sequence continues at coordinate 33,882,739 of NC_088921.1, forward strand.
TGTTTGATTAGGAATAAGAGTTCACGGGTTATCCAAGGTAATTTGCATTTTGCTTTTTTAAAAGTAATGAAAGGGATGAAATTTGGCAGCAATTCTAGTAAATATTACAAAACAGTTGGTAGCATTCATCTGAGTCTAAATTTTCAAAAAGTTTTTCCCATTCCAAATTGGAAAGATAATTATTAAATGCATTGCAATCATCTCCTTTATTATATGCAAATTTTGAACATCTGGAGAGGTTATTTTTGATAGTAACATTAGATAACTGATACTGCCAGGACAAAGTACAGTGACCTTGTAATTTATTTCCTAGAGGTGAACCGAAGATGATCTCATTGATTCAATCAATGGATTCGCTAATTATTAGGTCAAGCGTATTTTTTGAAGAACCATTGGATTGCATAAAAGTTGGTTTGGTTACTTGTCGATGGATTTGAAGTTCAAAAATGATATTAGCAAATTTGGCGTCCAAACTAGTTTCACCGCCTGTTGTATTCAGCCAACCTTTTCCACTTGATGTTTGCAAAGTTGAAATCCCCAGTAATAATAAGGCCTTGAAAATTTTTGTTTTCAATTAGAGATTTTGAATATGAAATGAATCTAGCAAATTTGTTGAAGGCTGATACGCTACTAGTTGGTGGGCAATAAATGCAATCAATAAGAAGAGATTCTTTATTTAATACAAGTTCAAGCCGGAGTTGTTCTGAATGTTTAATTCCTTTATGCAATTTATATTTCGTGCATTCATTATGCTATAACTAATTTTTACATATACTGCAATACCACCACCGTGAGTAGATCGATCTTTTCTATAAGTATTGTAATTAGGAAAAAAAGGTGTTGAAAATTCATTAAACCAAGTTTCCGTAATAAAAATGACATCATATTCAAAATTAGTAGCAACTAGAAAAAGGTCTTGGAGTTTTTGGTGGTTCAATGATGTAAAATTGGTGTAAAAACAATTTAGATAACTAGCAGATGATAAGTTTTTCTTTATTGTTGGGTGTGTAGCTGATTGTTTATATTGTTTGGAGGACATTGCTCTAATTGTTTGTGGTTGATATGGATGCTTGCAAGGATTCAACCATTTTAACTTTTCTAGCATCTGCAGCTGTTTTTTCGTCCACGAAGGGATGCTTTTCGATTCCACGAACTGAGATTGTTTTGATGACATTGATACAGCGAGCAGTATCTCCGTGGACAACATATCGAAAAGGCTGATCAAGTTTAAGATTGGATTAGAGCTGCTCATTTAAATTTTTCAGCATATAGCTTATTGAAGTTTGCTTGCTCTGATGGTGTACGATTTGGTCGGGTAAAGATTTCTTTATATTTTGTGTTACATAATTTTTTTGCTGAGGAGATTACCTTATTACGAGCATCTATAGAGTCAAATTCAACTATAATAGGAGCAGGAAGGTTATTTTTTATAAAATGTAACGATGTACCGCTTGAATTAGTCAGACGATAAATAGATTTTATATTTTTAGGTAGGTTGATTGCTTGGAGTATATCACTAAGGGGTCGTCCATAAAGTACGTACGCCAAAAACTTTGAAATTTGACCCCCCCCCTCCCCCCTGTTGCCATGCGTACTTTTTTGTCCCACCCCCCCCCCCCTTAAAAGTACGTACGATTCTCAAATACCCCCCCCCCCTCAAGTATCCCCCCCCCCCATCCCTCCTTTATTTTTTTTCTCAATAAAAAAGGTTTATTTAAAAAAAAAAAAAAGACGAAGGACCTTAGATACTTTATACGACCCCAAAATTCTTTGTTTGCGCATTTTTAAAACGTCTTTAAGTATATATGCAAATAATAATTTAAATAAATTTAAAATACATTACTGCTAAGTGTGTATTTGGGCGAGAGGTTGATGCAGCGGAAATTGTCGACGATGAGCCAGGTTCGAATCCCGGTGAAATTCCATGTAAACTCGTTTTTGTTTTAATAACGAATCAAATGTAAATAAACTATACTTAAAGTGGACGTTTTTTTCAGGCACCCTTCCTTAGTAAGAAAAAAACGAGTATTACGTGAGATCAGTAATATTGAAAACAAAGGGTAAAACCCAGTGGGAGGGGGCAACAGCATATTTTGTGCCCTTTTGCTAATTTAAGAAGCTTTTTATTTAGCAAAACCTAGCGGTCAAATTTGGAAGATTTTGAGACGCTATTGACACGTTTTTTTTGGGGGTGACTTCGTCCCATCAACCACGGCCCTCAGGTCTTACTCAGGGCCAGTATATAAGGGGCGGCATGTGTGCATGCCACCCCTTATATACTGGCTATATATGCCCCCTCAGGATTTTTTGATGTTCCAGATAGAACACTTTCACACATCGTGCAAACTTAAGTTTGTTAATATGCCAAATGAGGTGGCTTGCAAAAAATTTGGATGGTGGAGGCCTGGGAACATAAAACCCTAAAGCGTTTGCCTCCCCCCTTCCCTGCCCAAACGTGAGGGAAATATGTGGCAAAATTTTTAACTTTAACATCTAAAACTAAATTTAAATTTATCGACAGATTTTAATTTTTGTAGAAAAATATTGTAAATTACAAAAAAGTTATGACCATGCAAAATTTACACCCCTCTCATTTTTGGGGTCGGGAGGGTAAGCGTTTTAAGGCTTTTTGAACGCTTTCGTACGCTTTTTGAAGACCTCCCCCCTCCCCCCTATGAGCGTACGTACTTTATGGACGACCCCTAACTGTACTTGTGTCTTCATTTAAACATTCTTCAGGGAGAACTCATTTGACAGTTTTGCACTCTAATAAACACTACTTTAGTAGCTCTATTAGCCTGCATGCGCTGTTTTTTTTCTATTTTTTTTAATCTATCAAGATATTTTGATATCTATCAAAATATCTATCAAGATGTTTTTAATCTATCAATTTTTCTATTATTTTCTATCTATCAAGAAAGTGCTCGATGAACTCAGAGCTATAATATAGTAGAAAATATAATATAGTAAAAAAACTATGTGTTGCAACCATCAAGTGAAACACTTTTAATTTTTATTTCACATGATGATTGCAACAGCATGAAACTTAAAGTTGTGAAAGTTACATTTTATTTTCTACTATATATATATATATATATATATATATATATATATATATATATATATATATATATATATATATATATATATATATATATATATATATATATATATATATGTACATATACATATGTATGTATGTATATTATATATATGCATATGCAACTCCTGATAACTCGAAACCTTTAGGTGTCCGAACAAATACTGGAAGTTCAATTTTTTATAAGTTTGAGTTATCAGGAGTTTACTGTATATATATGGTATAATAAAAATAAATACTTTCATTGACTTTTGAATAAGACAAGTTTAGTTAACTGCTTCCTAAACCTTTTTCCAGTCAATTTGTTAGTTACTTTTTTGCCTATGGAGACATTTTTCAGTTTCTTCGCATACCAAAACAACACTTTTGCTTGGTTTAACAAAACCTCCTCTAAAAATTTTAAAACTAAAAAGAACTAAAAAGTACATAAATTATAAATTACATTTAAAAAGTCTAAACTAGCTGAATATTTTAATAATTAGGAATCAAATAACCTTATTTCGCCATTTTATTTTCCTTAAAAATAGTTTACTTTGCTTATTTGGTCAGAATTTTTGTACGACTCAAACCGCTAACAGTTCTAATCGGCGCTATTTTGGTAGGCAAAAATTGGCTTCAACTTTTTTTTACCAAAAACAATAGAATACGCTATCCAGTTATTATTTTGAGATCAGTGGGAATCGAAACACACGATAACATTAAAAATTTAAAACAGCTATATCTTAAAAACTGCGCATTTACAAGCTGATAAATTTTAGCCAATAATTTACTATACCATAAAACGCTTACTAATTTGTAAAACGGTTAGAATTCACGACTGCACTACGAAACTGAAAGATGCGGTTAGATGGCCTACGGTCTTATCAGCATAACAAATCATATTAAAATTATGATAAAACAGCTGTTTGAAAATGCGCATTTGACCGCAAGCCACGCTAGAATTAAATAGTTGATATTAATTAATATGCTTGTTTTGTAAAAAGTATTAGTTTGGATTTATAAACTGAAGCTTTTATAAAAAATATTTATATTGTAACATAAAAAAATCACCCATTACCTCCCTCTCCTCTCATCACCTCCCCCTTTCTTATTACAGGGTCGTCCACAGTTATTTTCGTCGCGTCCATAATTATTTTCGTCGCGTCCATAATTATTTTCGTCACGTCCATAATTATTTTCGTCGCGTCCACAGTTATTTTCGCCGCGTCCATAATTATTTTCGTCACGTTTAAAATTATTTGATATTATAAAAGATTTTTTTATTGCTTAGAAAATGAAACAAATCTATCAGTTTAATTTAAAAAGTGTTATAGGTTTAGATTCACTCAAAACACGTTTTTAGATAAAATATACGTATACTATTTTAATAAAAATTTTACAGTTTGAATGTGAAAAAATACAAATAAGTAAATAAAGATACAATACAAAGATGTAAATGCAAAGATGTAAATAAAGATATAAGATAGTCAATAAATTTCATTTAAATGAATTCATTCCGTTGGATTCCTCTTACTACCCATTCACGCATATGTGTATAAAATCCTTGTAGTGATTCATTACGAGATGTTAAAAGAATATTTGATATTTCCATTTCCATATCCCCCGTTGTTGCTGGTCTTGGAATAATTCTATTGTATCTATTTTTTATTACCCCAAAAAGCTCTTCAATGGGATTAAGTTGCGGACTATAGGGTGGGAGAAAGTGAACAACACACATTCCATTTTGAATTGCAGAAGTTACAATAGCTGAATGATGAAATCGAGCATTATCCATAATCATAATATACCTTCGATTATTTAGGGCTGGAATCAATGAGTTTTCAATACATTCTTTCGTACTGACAGCATCAAAAGATCCTACTTTCATTTGAAATGATATAATACCTTCTACGGAAATAGCACATATAAGGCTTATATTTCTTCCCCTTTGTGTTGGTACAGTGATATAAGGTGTACTTAATGCATATCCATGATGTCTTGATTGATGAAGGTTAAAACCGGTTTCATCAATAAAAATTATATCATTATCATTAATAGAAGAAACATGAGTACAATATAGAAATCTCTGTCCTATAACCATCGCTGAGTTTCTTGCAGCCACAATTGGTTTTAATCTCTTTCTAGTATAACCCATATTTTTTAATTCTCTCTTTATAGTTGTTGTGGAGCATTTATTTTCTTCGGATATTAATTCACCCATATCTATCGCTGTAAGGGAATTATTTGCCAAAACAAACAGTTCAATTTCTCTTCTACGGTCAGTACTAATCTTTGCAACAGGTCCACGTTTTTTTGGTTTAGCATCGGGATAATTTGAAAGTTTCATTACCCAATTTTGGACTGTTCTTAAAGAAAGCCCAGTAGCTTGTGAAATATCAACGTTTTTTGCTTTATTAGCTACCATCCCCTTTATTGTTTCAATGCTTTCAATAGTGGCTTTGTTATAAGAAGCACGACCATTGATTTGCCTCTCTAACTCAACTATTTCATTAAAATTTGTAAATATTTAAACTTTATTCTACTTTAGAACTTGTAGTTTAAGCAATTAATGCTTATTTAAAAAATTCTTTTGTAATATTTTTTAAAGATAATATTTTGAGAAATTATATTGTTGAAATATGAAAATAATTATGGACGCGGCGAAAATAACTGTGGACGCGACGAAAATAATTATGGACGTGACGAAAATAATTATGGACGCGACGAAAATAATTATGGACGCGACGAAAATAACTGTGGACGACCCTGTATTAACCCCCGCCCCCCGCCCACCCTCGTTTAGATCAGGACTAAAGTTAAACACACACATACACACACACACACCCCTTTAAATCCCCCCCCCCCCCTTGTATTAGGGATTCGAGAGTAGTTACACTGTTGAATAAATACTTGAGAAAAACTTTTCAAAACTATATTGTTCCATAAAAATGGTCCGCGAAAAGCAATGCAAAACTTACTATAATTTGTTTGAAAAACTGGTGCTGAAAAAAGTTATCATTGCGTAGAGTGTATTTATTTTTATCTTTTGACAAATACAAATTATGAAAAGAAACTGGGAAAAATTGATTTTACATAAAAACATAAAACAAAGAGCATTATAACATTAAGTTGCGTGGGTAAAACATTCACTAAAATTATATTTAAAAAGCTTCTTACTATTTAACATTCCTATACTTTTTGAAGATTTGTTAAAAAATTTTCAATGTGATTTTTCCATGTAAGATTATCATCAATTTTTAAATTGATGATAATTAAACGTTTTGTATCTCCTAATTTACTCTGCTTATTTCGAAATTACCAATGAAAAGGGAAGGTATTTTATTTGGAGTTAACTTTTTTTTAATATATAATAGCAAAAGTAATTACAATAGCAAAAATAACGACTAGATCGGTATCGAAGGAGGAGTGCGCATCCTTTTTAAATCCTCTTCCGTGGTGCTTTGTGATAAGATTCTTACTGCACACAGATACACAAAGTACACACGCGCACACACAAAGTATCAGTGGGTAAAATTAATTACTAAGTTTTGTAATAGTAAAATTAGCACGTGATTTAGCGGAACGGACTTCAGCGGAAACTAAATTTGCGATACGCCATGTTGATAGAAACAGGACTGCTAAAATACAACTTTGTGCAGCTCTGATTTCTAAAATGATTTCTAACTTCACTGATTTTGATATAGACGATAGACTCGTTAAAGCTATTTCCAAGCTTGGATGGGCTGCTCCAAGTGAAATACAGAAGCGAGCAATTCCTCCTGCTTTAGAAGGAAAGGATATAATTATACGTGCCAAAACAGGTTCTGGAAAAACAGCAGCGTATCTAATACCGTTAATTCAAAAAATATTAAAGAATAAAGAATCAAACAAACCTAAAACTATAAGTGTTGTTTTGGTTCCCTCTAAAGAGCTTTGCAAACAATCTTATCGAAATGCGCTCGATCTCACCTCATATTGTTCTAAACTTGTTTCAGTTGTAGACTTAGGAAATTCAACTGTTCAGAGTTCTTCTTCTTTGATTAGTACTGCTGATATTTTAATTAGTACACCAAGTAAAATCCTTGCACATATAAATAATAAAACAATTAATCTGAAAGATTTTTTAGATTATCTTATACTTGATGAAGCTGATATGATGTTTTCATATGGTTACGAGCAAGATTTAAAAACAATTACAACTTTATTGCCTAAAATTTACCAAGCATTGTTAGTATCTGCAACAATAAGTGAAGACATAAAATGTTTAGAAGCATTAGTTCTTAACAAACCAGTTATTTTAAAGTTAGAGGAGTCACATTTACCAGAAAAGGATAAACTTAACCAGTTTGTTATTAAATGTGAGTCAAGTGATAAGTACCTTCTTATTTATGCTTTATTCAAATTAAACTTGGTGCAAGGTAAAACATTAATATTTGTCAATTCTATTGATAGATGTTATCGATTAAAGTTGTTTCTTGAACAGTTTTACATTCGTACATGTGTTTTAAACTCTGAATTACCTCAAAGCTCAAGAATCCATATTGTTGATGAATTTAATCGTGGTGTTTATGATATTGTTATAGCAACAGATGAAGCTGTTGTTATTAATACAAATTTATCAAACATAAATCAGAATAAAGAGAAAACAAAAAAAAAAAAAAAAGCAATGAAAATTAAAAAAGATTATGCTGTTGCAAGAGGAATTGATTTTCAAGATGTTGACAATGTTCTTAATTTTGACTTTCCAGAAACTGGAGATGCATATATACACAGAGTTGGAAGAACAGCACGTGGAAATAATCATGGCACAGCCCTATCTTTTGTTGCAAGTAGTGAAGATCAAAGGCATTTAATGATGGTTGAGGAAAAACTTAAAACAGATATCATTGCTAAAGAAAATATATTGAAGCCATATAATTTTAAAATTGAAGAAATTGAAGGTCTGCGCTATCGTGTCAATGATGTCATTAGTAGTGTTACTCGAATCAAAGTTAAAGATGCAAGATTTAAAGAAATTAAAAGTGAAATTTTGCATTCAAATAAATTAAAAATGTATTTTGAAGAGAATCCAAAAGATCTCAGAGTACTTCGACATGATAAAATACTGAAACCAACCGATCAACAGCCTCATATGAAAGATGTACCTGAATATCTTGTACCTAGTTCTTTAAGACATATCATGGTCAAATCTAAAAGAAAACGCAAACAATCAAATATTCAACATGAAAAGATAAAAAAGAAAAAGACAGACCCATTAAAAACTTTTAAATATAAGTAAAATATTTAGTATTTTTGTATTTTATTTTTCTTTAGTTAATAATCAAAGTCATGAAATGAGCTGATGTTTATAGAATGTTTACTATGGTTGTACTCTCCTATATTCCAGTTTTATCACTTGTTTTTTATTTAAAATCTTGCAGCTTTATTAACTATTTTTTTTTTTTTAATAATTTTTACTCCACAATTTCTGCACCATCTTTTACATATGAAAGAAACAATAAGAAAAGAAATACTCCACTAATACTATTTTGAATTGCACAAAAAATCTCTAGTAAACATTTTTATGCAAAAAGTTTTATTTTTGAATAAAATTAGCGATTCAATGTAAAAAATATTAAAATATATATATCACAATTTAGAAATTTAAGGTTTAAGTTTACTATCAGAGTACGCCAAAAAAGTAAATAAAAATAGTAATATAGATGGTGTGAATACTTCATTTCCATCTTCAGGAAAATTTAAGAGGTATTATATTTTTTAGAAAATTGACATTAAAAATTTGCTGAAAATTCACATGTTCAAATACTTACTTTTGATGCACTGTAATTTTCGTTTAAGTAGGTTAAAAACGTTACATCTGCTTGAAATTAGTTTAGAAACATGGTATACCGCATAATAAAATTATATAATAAATACCAAATAAAATGTTTTAAAATAAATTGTATAACTAATTTTTTTTCTTTTCTTTTTTTTTTCAATTATTTAATTTTAGCATGTTTTCAAAATTGTTTTTTGCTTTATATGTTCAATGATTTATAAATTCTTCGAACTGAAGGCAATTCTTTTGCTCCTATGTCTGTTGCTGTACTGCGAGACTGCAAACTTGTTTATAACATTTATTTTTATAACTTTTATGCATATTTCCCTCTATGAGCCTATAATTGTTTATAAAAATTAAGTTAAATTTATTATTGAATGAATAAACGTATACTATTGGCTGAAAAAAAAACAATTTTTTAAAATAACACCTGTACCATATTTAGTATTAATATAAAACTTATATTTTAAAACATGCCGATATTCGTAGCAAAATGTTGATTAACTTCAATTCAAATGCCAATTAGTTTTAGCATTCACGCAACTTCAATCTCCCAACTACCTTTATCATGTTTGAATAATTCTTAATGGTCTTATCACAATATTTTAAAACAAGCAATGAGTTGGTTCCTCTGGAACTGCTATCTTCTGCCCTGTCTTCGGTTGGGCCAACAGGTTCTCTATAACCTTAATAATCCTCCACTTATAAATATATACATATATGCATACAAAAAATGAAGTTCTATTAATTAGTAAAACTTAATTTGATTAGTAGAAATAGTAGTAGTCAATATTTCATTGGAATTAAACCAGGGGCAGATCCAAGACCATAGAGTAAGGTGGAGGGGGGGGGGGATATTTTAGGTATTTGATTCGGTGGATCCAGACCATCTAGGAAGGAAAGAGGGCGATTTTTAATTCAGTGAATTTAGAATATCTTGCAAAGTAGGGAGGCGGTCATCAGGTTTAACGGTTTGTGTTCATGCAATCCCACTATGCATACAAATTTTTTAGTTAGTTTGTTCAAAATATTAGTCTTACACTCCGATTTTTTGTTTGTTTTACACCACGCAATTTTGCTTAAATATCTTATCACCTTTAAACAGCCTTTAAAATAACACACTTTGCTCAATATATAAATATAAAAAAAAATTCTTTCAGAAATATCCAAGGAAGGGCGATTGTCCCCCTCCTTTCCCTATGGATCTGCCCTTAAATTAGCCAAGTCCTAAGGTATTCACCAAAGTTTCTACCTCGTTAAAAGGAATTTTACTCTGAGCTCTTTCTGGAGTACCAAGTGTAACAGGAATACTTTAACCCCCTTAATATTCAGAAATAATAATATTTAGAATAGAAATATAATATTCAGAAGAGATGAGGCTACTTGTTTCTTTACTCTTTTTGAAAATTTTAAAATACTTTCAGTAAGATTTGTGCTAATCATATAAGATGAACATTTGTGGAGATTACCTTTATCAATTTTTCATAAACATATTTGGCAAAGTTTCAGTATTGAACTAGATACATGTTTCATACCTTTAATTAAAAAACTATTTCTTCCTAGACAGCAAAACATTGAGCAATCTCTTGAGGTATGCAAGAAAAATCAGTATCTTTTCTATTTAAGAGTAACTGAAACACTTTTACCAGCTTTACATAAGTTTTTCTTGCAGAGTAGGCAATAACTATGATATAAATACTCAGGCTTACAGCAAATTTGAATAAGAGTTTGCAAATTTGCATTCACTAATTTACAAATTACAATCTCGTTTAAAACTCTTTACTCTTCTTAGAGAGCTGAAGAGCCATTTAGCCACACATAGAAAAAATAATATTAAAAATAAATATTATTAATACCTAAAATGAAAAAAAAAATGCGTGAATAAAATATAAAAATATTCTTAAAACTTTCTGTCAATACTTTTAATTTTTAAAATATACAAAAAAAAAAAAATGAAATTTCTGGCAGATTTTCAATATCAATGTATGAAAATATGATATCACTCAGATTTTTCTGAAGATGGAAAAGAGGTGTCCAGACAGCCATATTACTATTTTTATTAACTTTTCTGGGGTACTCTGATAGTAAAGTTAAACCTTAAATTTCTTAACGTTATTAATAGTTTAGCATTAACACTGTGTTATGTGAATGTGTAAATACTAAAATGTAAAATGTAAATATTTCAAAATAGTTATACTTTGAAATAAGATCAGTTAAGGTATATGGACCATAATTTTACAATGTGAACACAATGTTCTTAATTTGTACTTGCTTAAAAATAACTTGTACTTGCTTAAAAAATCCTAATAAATTATATTAACATCTAAAAGATTTTTATTTATAATAGAATTTTCTAATTTTTTAATTTTTATTATATTTTGTCTTTTTAATATTTGCTAATATATCGAGCCCAGTGTTCACATCATTGCTTTTCCTCTTCAGTGCACAGTGGGTATAAATTACTATTTCTAGACATAATTAATTACTAATTTAATAATAGAGCTACATTCACGTAAATTAGCATGAGTTCTTATATGATGTCAGCGCCTCTTATCAAGGTGTTATTCTTTATTTTGTTGCTAAGAGTACCTAATTTTGCATGGCTGCAACCTATTTTTGGTAGTTGTAGATTTTTTATAACGATATATAATCCAAATTTGGCACAAGTACCAATTTATTCATTTTGTTATTTAATTGCTATAGATAACTATATCGTTTAGCAACCAGATATTTTCCTTAGTTAACATAGGGCCAGATAGATTTTTGAATATATTTTTATCGGGTTTTCAGCCTTCTGTTTTGAATAACAACTTAAGATTTACTGTCTTAACAATGATAAACAAAAAATAGGGCATGAGAATATTAACAGTTTGAAACTACTTGAACAATTTATAAAATATAAAATATATATATATATATATTTTAAATACTGTTTGAAGATCGTTTTATGAATTGTTTGGTTAGATGTTAGTTTTCGTTATTGTGAAATAACAGCATGGCCGTAAATAACTTATTTAATCTGATGGGGGGGAGGGGGGCTAGAAAGAGTAGGGACGCAAATAACATGTCTCTTAACAATAAAACTCTTCGGAACTCTGTAGTAATGCCTATACTGTATGTATTAAACTAACTTTTATAAATGTGATATTCTGTAGGTTTCTGAAGTAATTTATTACTTAAAAATATTTTTAATAATATGAAGTCAAATTCGGCCTTAAAACTTACGAATTTACGAATGCATACGTGATTCGGAATTTAATATATAGATCAGAAACAGAAACCAAATTTTGGCTATTTTTACAAACTTCAAGTTTTATATAATATAAGAATTTTATAAAACATTACAGCAGTTTCTAGATTTTTTTTTTTAATTGTCCAAATACAGTTTTTCTACCTTCACTTTGGCTACAAAAATCATTGGCTATATCTATGATGTTAATTTCATCAGTTTTTTGTGTGTGTATATTTAACAGCATACACCAGTTTAATCGTGCTTGGTTCATGGTGCTTCTTAACCAAGTTTTGATTCTTCTTATTGTGCTAAAAGCTCTCTTGCTAGTAGCGTTTGTTGCTGGCATCAGAAGGATAAGTTTTTATCAACTTCCTGATTCCTGATAATGATTCCTTTCAAGCTTCATTTACTTCTCTGTAATAAAAAAAAAATTATGTGTTTTATTAGCATACAAATACTCATTTAGTGCATATGTTAGTTGCATATGTTTGTCAATTTTAGATACACTGACAGTCGTAATTATTAAATAAATAACAATAAGGTTCATAGGAAATCCATTCATATCTTACCTGAAAAAATTAAGGACTTTTTGTAGAGTGTTAATGGTTCAGTTGTGAATTCGTGCATAACTTATAATTGTGCATGCAGTCTTGAAGCATTTAAAGCTGTAGGTATATAAATCAAGAACTTCGTTATTTATTGAACTACCTTCAGATGAAACATTTATAAGTACTGATTCTATCTTTTGAAGCATTAAATATCCTTGTTGTTCAAATCTAGATTAAATACTGCCGATTGTCATTTCTATAGCTTTGAAATATATCTTCTTGAAAAAGTCAAAACAAGAATTTTTAGAATACTGATGCAAATGCTCCTATTTCAAAACAACGAGGTACTTTGCAATGGCGGGGCAAAGCAGGTTTTTCTAGTTGAAGTAATTTTCTTTTGATTTCAATACGGTTCCAAAATAGCACAAATGAATTTTCAGACCGGATAGATTTCAATGTAATTAAAGTTCTTTCAACAACTTTCTGACCTTCACTAGCCGAAAATGTAACCTTATGAAAACTTTTTGATAAATTGTCTACTATGCATAAAATAGCTGATAAATTGTCTACTATGCATAAAATAGTCTAGCTCAATTCAATTCCAAACAAGAAAGAGAATTTTTCCATTTGTACTTTAACTCCGCCTATTCGAGCAACGATCTCTTTTGTCTCATATTTAGCTTCTTCCCAAGCAACTTGTAGAGCTTCATAGTTTTCAGATATGGAATAAAATGATTCTGCTCTTACCGTCCAGTGTATAGGGCAGAGTATAGGAATACCGGGTGTCCTAGGGAGAATATTTTCTTTTTGAAAAGGCGTTCACGTTTGGGAGATTTTTTTATCAATTTTGTAATTTCATGAACATTGTTCAGAGCATTTTTCATGATGCTATTGATATTTCGAATTTCTCGTTTAAACAAAGCTTACAAACTTTCGACGCAGGATTGTATGATTTACAGCGTTTAATAATATTCCATTTGATTGAAGTTGTAAAATTGTTTTCTTTTAATTCCCATACTTCCTTAGACAACTCAGTATCGTTTTTGTATTTTTTTTATGTTAAAGGATTTTTGATGGTTCGCATAACGTAGCTTAAATGAGGTTTCGCTTATCCCAATGTATACTTTATCATTGTATTGAGTTTTGTTTGAGCTTACGGTGGCTTGGTAACGATGTTGTTAGACAAGCAATTGTTGTTCAGTGGACAAAGAGATTTTTTAATGCAATTGCAGGCTTTTTCTGATAATTTTACATCACTATATAAAATATTTTTGTTGTGTGAGTTGATAACAGATTTGATATTTGGCATACACGAGTAGTTTATTTTAATTTTGTTTCTATTAAATATTTTGTGTAGTTTGTGGATTTTAGGAAAATGCTTGTCAATTAATGTTAAAAAGCGTTGACCAATTTTGGTTGTAACACTTTTACTAACAGAGGATTGTACCAGATTATGTTTTGTTTGTGGTTATTTTTTGAAACATTTTTTATGCTTGGTTTATATGCCAACTTATAAGTGTATGCGGATTGTTTTAATACGTCTTCATAAAGATGTGTCGATTTATTAAAAATAACTTCACTTGATGAGTTGGCAGACAATCTAAGCTCGATATTTTTTGGAAGATTATTTATTATGTTAGGTGGATGGTTAGAATCAGCATGTACATAACTTAGGTTATTTTCAGGCTTGCAGTATGGTTGAAATGAATTTTGAGTAAGATTAAAAGTTAAATTAAGGTGGTTAACAATTTTAAGATTGCAATTGATAGAGATGTTGAGATTGTTACGTTTGAAAACTTGAACGACATGCTTTTTTATTTGTTCCATTTGATGGCCATTTTTGTTCTTAAAAACAGCTAACCCGTCATCTCGATATAGACCAAAATCACTTTTGCTGTAAAACTGCAAAAGTTGATCTAAAAGAAAATCCCAACTAGTTCGCAAACTTCCGCGCCATCATAGGCTCCCATGGTAACATCAAAATATCCTGCTTTTTTCTTATTCCATGACATGCCACCGTTAAAAATGAAAGATTTTCTTACATGACGTATAATGGATTTGCTTTGCTCGTCTATTATTATGTGTTGCTTGGCGAAGACAATTGGGTTATATAACATGATTTCATCAATTGACGGATAAAAATCATTTATGTCAAATACTAAAAATTTACAAAGGTGTTTATCATCAATTTTTCGGAACCAATTTATAATATTCTGCGTATTTGCCATTGTTTTAAACAGAGCCTGATTCTTAATTCTGAGTTGATATTGGATAAAATAAGTTTTGACAATCTTCCTACCTCATTCTTTGAAGGATTTAAAAGACGCACAGTCGGGTTGCCTATGAAGTTGGCTTTGTGATCTTTTAAAGTTATAAAACAATCGGCAGTTCCTTTTATCTCAATTCTATTAAAAATATTGTGATTTGTCAAAACTTGCTTAATTTCTTTATTTATTAAGTCCTTTAGATTTGGGTCGGCCTTTTTATAAATGAAAGTGATTGCGTTTTTTAGAAGATGGTTGTGATCATCTTTAGATATTTTGTACACGTTGGAAGTTTTGTCAGCTGGATTTAAAGTTTTATTAGATTTGCGTAAAGATTTACTATAATTATTTATTAGTTATTGCGTAAAGATTTAATGTCACTATTTATTAGTTATGAAGACAGGGAATTTATACAATTTATTGTAAAACCTTAATGTTAAAAAAAAAAAAAAATATTATCAAATGTAATTTGATAATTTTTATATACATTGGTTTTCAACCACGTCTTTTTTGTAGTAGCTTGGTTGTCTGTTTTTCTGACGATTAATTATTCATTAAACCTATTCGCAAACTTCTTTCCAAAATTTTTGACTGTGTAGTTTACAGATTTTATTTTTTACAGATTTCAATTTTTTAAGTCAAAAATGTTTTTGAGCATCATGCTTTACACCAACATTTTCAAATTCAGCAACTTTTGGATAATTAAATTTGAATATATCTGCAATAATATTTTGTTTTAAAATTCCAAGTATTGAATAATAAAATATTTTATATTTAATAGTTTGATATTATAATATACATTCTGCTAATTTTTAATAGTTTTTAATAGTAACTAAATAATGAAATTTTAATAATTTTTAACAGTGATTAAACTACTAACAACCACTAAAAGTCTATTGTTGCTATGCGAGGCAAGGTATCCATAGTAATCAACAAAAATATTACCTTCATAAGAAGTGTGAATCACATTTTAATTCACATGCTCAATATTGTCTACATAGGCGCAAATAAAAAACCATTAAGTACTAATAATAGGTTATTGCTATGCAAAACTAGACACCATAACAATCAAATTAAAACATTAAAGCCAAATAGGGACTTATTGGGACAAACAATCAATCAAAACTCAATTTAAACATCACAGAGTTTAACTAAATATTAGACAGTACATGTCAATTGTGTCAATTAATAGTTATAGTGCAGCAAAAAACTATTTTCTAAAAATATGTAATCTTCTTACCTAAATTGCAATCACAAAAATATGTAATCTTATCAAAGTATTACTAAGATAATATGCCATGAAAAATACTATAATATGTATAATACTAACTTGTAAATATGTGTTGATAATTTTTTTCTAATGAAATGTTTTAAATGAGTTTTGAACTTAAATTGAATTGCACCCATTTGCCTAATGTGAATGTTTTCATTATTTGGTGAAGGTGGTGATGCAATGGCAACTTCCTCAATCATTGTTATTTTTGGACTTTTTAAGGACAAAATTGCTTTTAAAGTCAAAGATACACAGAATTGACTGCAATATAAACTAAAAATATTTTGAAAGAAATATCTAAACTTCTTCTAACACTTTACACTGCTAGTAAACCTAAATTTATTGTAATACATAACGTATGACAAAATAGTAAGCAACGCTGTAATTGTATCAAGTGGTGCTACTTCCAAAATAATGAATTAAAAAAACATGGTAGATAAAAAAGAAAAATACTGCTTTGGTTATTCCACCCTGAATGCTTAAATCCGAACCTTTGAATGTTTGCTACACATTAGCAATCGTGTGGGCATAAAAAAGTGGTAATTTAGAAGACATAAACCTGGTTAAGGCAATACAAATAACAGCTGATTGTTTCATTTAAAACAGTAACTTTTAACCATAAAACTTATTTTGTCATATTCGAAAAGTTTTGTTATAAAACAAAAACTTTGTATTTAGATTTATATTCGCGGCGTCTGTTACCGTGCGCAAAAAGTCGCGCATTCTTCCAGCTGTTTACTTCTCAGAGGACCCAATAGAAGCTCAAAATAAAGATTGTTGAAGATTTTAATCTTCCACAATAATTATAAGCATTATAATAGGAAACAGTCGGGTGTTTCTAAAAAAATATTTGCTTAATATGCTCTAAAAGACACGAGACCCTGTTATCAGTTCTCTGAAAGAACTGCCTGCAAAGAGAGTTGACGAATTGCCATCAGAGGATTTGAAATAACGGTAATATAATTTTCTTATGAATTATTCTTTGTTTCAAAATTTCAGAATTTTCTTTGTTTAATGAGTGTTCTGAATATTCAATGAAAATTGGATATACATTTTATGTATGCTTGCTTTTTAAATATACTTTTTATTTTGTACATAGTTTTTTTTATTATAAATATTATAAACTACAAAGTTATTAAACTAAGTAATTATTTGTTAAGACAATAAAGTATTATTTATTTCAACCATTCATGACCAAAACAATCGAATTACAGGAGAAAATGTTTTATACAGCTAACTCGCATCAGACAATTCACAGGGAGATATCTAGATAGTTGCAAATTTAGCTTTAGAAATTGAAGAAATTGTTGAGACCTGTTTGATCGAAGACGTGTTATTCTGCTAAAAAATAAATAATTGTTATAAATAACAACAGTTAGTTCATTAGTTTGTTACAAATTTTTTTTTAAATTAAAAAAAAAAAATTAAGCGCAACGTATTAAGCTTTGTTTATCTTTTAAGACGTTTGTGTGTTGTCAACCCTAACGGTTGTACGTTATTATAACCTGCTAAGTCTATAAAGTTTCTAGGTGTTTTTGTTTTTTTTTCTGAAAGTTTACATTTGAAATTGTTTTCAACAATCATAAAATCATTTAATCAGCGTAATGCCATTATAACCATAATCATTTTACTGCAGATTTCTACCTCAAGTGCTATAATCACTTGTTCAATCAATGGCACTCCAATAAGGTAAGAGTTTTTTCTGATAAATTTTTTGATTCTATCGTTTTTAATCTTTTTATGGTATATTTCGTAATCTTTGTGATTTCTCGTAGCATCTTTGTAGAAACTTTAACCATTTTCTTTTTTTTTTTAATTATCTTCTTTCTTCTTCTTCTTCTTCTTCTTCTTCTTCTTCTTCTTCTTCTTCTTCTTCTTCTTCTTCTTCTTCTTCTTCTTCTTCTTCTTCTTCTTCTTCTTCTTCTTCTTCTTCTTCTTCTTCTTCTTCTTCTTCTTCTTATTATTATTATTATTATTATTATTATTATTATTATTATTATTGCTATATATATATATATATATATATATATATATATATATATATATATATATATATATATATATATATATATTATTATTATTATTATTATTATTATTATTATTATTATTATTATTATTGTTATTGTTGTTATTATTATCGTTATTATTATTTTTATTATTATTATTATTATTTATTATTATTTTTATCTTTTAGTTAAAATGATTGGAAGCTTTATACTTTTCATCTTTTGTGTGGGGTACAATGAAGCTTATATCGATATCAGAGACAATCTAGATTACGCACGTGTTAGTGGTGCGTTTATTCCGATTAACGAAATTCTAAATTCCGAAAGCTCCCAACAGTTATCACAGCGCGATTCTGAACTAAATTTGCTTGGTAAGGTTTTTTTTTTTTTTCAAATGTTTAAAATATATAAACTTAAAATGATTTTTGACTTGTCCTTTGCTTTATCTTTTGCTTTCCTTTTTTTTCCTTTGCTTTATCCGTTATTCCAAAGGAAAATCAATGTAAAAAAGGCAAGCTTTTATCAATCAATATTTTAAAAGAAATATATTTCTTTTAAAATATTGATTGATAAATTCGAGATCCGTTTACGGATCTCGAATTTATTTACTGATAATGTTTTTCTCTTTACAAATAGGTTTATTTTTTATTTTATTTAACATTTTTTTCAGCTAACTTTGAGAATTTTACTTGCTCCAAGGGCTAAATATTAAGCTACGCCGCTGGTTCAACAAACATTCTCTTAGTTCAAATAAAGCTGAATTTAAAGACATCATTAAATTCAATTAAACAAATTTATTAAAGTCAATAATAATGAATGAATTAATGTCAATAATAATACTAAGAAAAAGCAATTAAGAAAAAAAGGAGTGATCTTAATTTTGAGCATTAAAGGAAACCATTAGAACAATAAAGAAAAAAGGGTAAATTTTGATTTATGGTAAAAGCAAATTGTGTTCTGCTGTGGTGGTATATAGTAAACTATTTGTAAGGCATACTTCTGGTTTCATAACATTTTAACTTTTTAGTAGAATAGAGTGATCTACTAAAAAGTTATATCAAAGCTTCCTTTAAATCAACAAATATACGTCTTCTAAAATATTTTATTATCGAGAGCTTTTCTTATAATTTCAGTGAAATTTTTGAGAGTGTGGAGAAGAGGGTTGAGTAGTAAGGGTTGTGTAGTAATTAAGAAGGTTGTGGACGGATTATAAGGACTAAGACTAAGTGTGGGTTGAGTAGTGATTAGCTTAAACTTTTCACCGGTATCTGTAATGACACTTAAGTTTTTCCAAGAAAACATCGAGCCTGTAATGCAACGCTTTTCAATAAGTTTACTTATATTAAAAAGAAGGGAGATTATAAGATATTTTAAATTTAAAAATTTTACATTTTTGTTAATTAATTCAATAAATTTTTTTTTTTTCTTCAGATATAAATACAATATATCTTAAGATAAAATTTCAAGGTAAATAATAGAGATAGTATTAGTGGAGCGGAGAAATGATTATTCGGTAATTTATGAAATCCAGTAAAGAGACTTTTTCAAAGAATGATTCTTAAATAAGTTAACAATACTAGTAGAAAAAAACTATGATAATAATGAGAGAGATAAGTTTAAGAAGAAATGTAGAAAAGTAATAAAAAGAAATAAGTAAAAGAAACAAATTTAATCTCATTTTAATCGTGTTTTTAATTGACATTAGATATTTCACTTTCAGTCACAGAGTTAATGAAGAACGGTTTAGCATTAGAAATGTTAGGAAAGTCACGAAAGACGCGTTTTGCTGGTATGGCTTAACAAAGTAGTTTTTTTGGATAAAACAGAAAAAGTTGTTAAATATATTAGATACGTCATTTTTCAAACTTAAATGATAAAACTATCATCTAAGTTTGAAAAATGTGAGAGAAAAAGTTAATTCATCTTTAAAATTTTTAGTAGATTTTGTGAAATTTGTGAACAGAAATAGAATTTAGTTGGTCGTGATTAATATAAAAGTTTAGATTTACGTTTAATTTGTTGTTTGTTTAGTTTTTCTAAGTTTTCATTAAATACATAAAGAAAGCTCTCAAAAATCTGCTTCTAATAGGAAATTGATGGATTTATCCATTATTTATTTCAATAAAGAATATCGAGTTTATATAACTAATTACCTCAAAGTTTCCCCTTTTATTAAAGCTCATATATATATATATATATATATATATATATTATATATATATATATATATATATATATATATATATATATATATATATATATATATATATATTTATATATATATATATATATATATATATATATATATATATATATATATATATATATATATATATATATATATATATATATATATATATATATATATATATATTTCGACATCTCTAACCATTTGGAAAGATGTGCAGTCTCTCCTTTGTTTAGACTAAATAAGTTTCTTCTGCAGTTGGAAAAAACTACTGAAACACAGACTTCAAGATCAAAATCGAAGTTTGGTCGGATATATTCTTGAATTTTTTTACATATTGAAGGTGTTATAGGCGTAAAGATTTTGATCTGATACCTTTATTTATAAAACAAGCTGCACAAGTACATAATTTGAAATCTGACGCCATGTTGGAAAGTGATAGTTATTTCTGGAAAGCAGTCGTAAATATCTAATTTCGACTACCATAATGGCTGATTTTAATAAAATTTACGAAAAAAACAAGAAAAAAACTATAAGTTTTGAAAATATGCATACTTAATACTTAGCTCAGAATTTTTCTGACAACTTAAGATATGTTTACTACTGAATTTGATTGATTAAATGCAAAAAAATTAGAATTCGGGAGCGTTTCAACATGGCGGTCAATTTGGAGAGTGTGTTACAAGTATTGCCTCCTGATGATAGTTAAACAATAAAACTTTACACAAATTTTAATCAGGGTGTATGTAAAAATCCGTCCAAGTATTTAATTTTTTTTTCAATCTATAATATATGACAAATAATCTTTAATATGACAAGCAATATCGCAGTTATGAAAGCATTATAGTGTTTTTTTTTCGACTTTTATTTTTTTTTCCAGCCGTTTCAAATAACTAACCTTATAACTCGCTTTAGTTTGATTTTAATTGTTCTATATAATAGGAAAACTTTTTTTTTCAACAAGATATTCAAGTTGGAAAAATTTTGCTTAATTTTTTGGGTATACCCAACGACATAGCAGACATCTCCTAGACACGCCCCTGAATGTACTGACATTCTTTATTAGTAAAAAACAAAGTGAATAATCAAGGCCGTAGACAACTTTTTTTGATGTTTGAGCTAAGCAAATTTAAAACATGAAGAAAACTCCATATTTAAGAATGTTCATATATATGAGGAATGTGGATGCTATGCAAAAAAATGCGGTGATTGGAGACTGGGAACAATAAAAACCCCAAAACGTTAGTCCCCCTCCCCCCCTTCAGCATCAAATAGGAGGGCAATGAGTCAAATTTGTTTTTGTTTTTTCAATCTTAAACTTAATTTATATTTATCGATGAATTTCAAATTTATTTTTTGCCTTGTTTGCATTATTAATGCAACTATTTTTTAGTTATTAGAGAAAGTTTATTGGAAAAAATCCCACGTTCCAAGTTATTGGAGAAAATCCCAAATTGATATAATTGATAATAAATAGAAAAAAATCTTGATTGTTATTCAGAATAAAATCATGGACTTATTTGCGGTAATAAGAGATACTGTGTGAAACCTTTATCTATATTTATCTATATTTATATATAAACTAGAATTACTACCACTAGACATTACAAAGTCATTAGAAAAGTTTAAAAGATTTGAATACAACCCGTTTTGCACATCACTGTTGATCCAACATTGATCGAGTGCTTCCGAGCAGTCTTGATTAAACGGTTAAAGGGTTTTTATAACACTAATAATGCTGTTTTACAGTTGCATAATCAACAATGAATTACAGTAGTTTTGTTATTGTCAATTTAACGTTGGTTGAATGTTTTTAGAAGTATTGATTAACCGCTAACTGATTGTGATTGACTGATAATGTAGAGTTTTGTTAACATTGGCAACGGTGCTTTAAGGATTTTTTTTTATTGTTGATTCAACTTCATTAAAAAAGTTAGTTACTCAATTAATTGAGTAATTATATTATAAGAATTAAGAAACAAGCTTTGAAGCGCAATTTTTATATTATCTTGACAAAACTTCACACTTTCTCAATACCTTTTGCAGTGATCCCTATAAAAAAAAAAATTTTGTTTTTTTTTATCTTAAAAGAATACCCCAATAATGTCTACTAAAACTCGAGGGTTTTCAAAAAATTTTGACTAAAAACTTGAGTTAAAACTTACATTTATGGCTTTAAAATAACACTTAATAACACAAAACAACACTTTTTTTCCGTTTCAACTTATCTAGTTACTATAGTTATCTAGTAATTAGAAAGAGAAACAATATTAAATTAAAAAGTAAAGTATTTTCTGAATTTTATGTTTTTTAAATCAAAACGAAGTTATTTGCTATTTTATTGTTTTTCTGTTGTTTGACGTTTAAACAGCGTGTCATGCATACGAAGCCACTTTTCTATGGCGGTTGTTATATCGCTATCTTTAGTTGATATTTCTTGTAATTTAATGGCATCTTAAAAAAAACACACAATAGAAACAAGCAATATTACATCGAAATAACTAACAACGTAATATTAAAATTTATGCTAAATATGTTCTATGTTTATAGGAGCAGCACATCTCCCCCACAATAAAACGAAATACTACTGTATCGAAGAAACACCTAACTAGATTCTAGTTAGGTTTACAGCTTAAATATTTTTGTTATCTTAGTTACTAGAAAGCTAACCAAATTCTTAAACTGTTTCTTGTACAAGAAAAATATTTTGGTTAGTTCAGCTAACCAAAGAAAAATGCGAACGGAAAAGAAACAATCAACTTTGATCAATTTTTTTAAACATCTAGAAAACCTTTAAAAACCAATAATTGTATATTAAATGTAAGATCAATAAATAATCATTATAAGTATGTTAATTGATGGTTACCGGTACAACTGCCGTTGCTCAAATTCGAGTTACCGCGGTATACAAGTTTGATCTAACATTTCATTTACACTAATTCAAAATTTAAAGGATGCATTTTCAACAGAGTTTTTATCAAAGCCAAAAGTAGCAAGGCCAAAAGTAGCAAGGCCAAGACCAACCCAAGACCAAGGCTGAAAGTTACAAGGCCAAGGCCAAGAGTTTTAATGTAAAGACCAATATAAGAGTTTCAAGACCAAGGCCTACGCAAACATTTTCAAGACCAAAGACCTTTTTTTTCCCTTACGTTAAGGTCAATTATTAACAAAACTATTGGTTGCAAGTAATGTTACAACTTTTTTTTTTAATTTTATTTAGGTGCCCCAAGAAGTCCCTACGGTATTATCCCAGAGCACCGCGGATGAGCATTTAGTTTGAAGTTCATGCCTCCTTCCTAACCGATGTCGCAAAACTTGCCCAGGTTTGAACCAAGTGGGATTTGAACTAAGAACTCTTTGTTTCTGAGGCAAGTGCGCTACCACTGCGCCATGGCTGCTCAATAAAACCACAAGTTGTAAAATTAGACCAAGATATTCACGGAACTCAACAAAGTAAATAAGAAAATATACTTGTAGATATATATGAAGGTCGAAAACAAAAATGCATAAAAATAAAGAATGAAAACTTTTAATTCTTTAACTTTATGTATTTTTTTTGAAGGTCAAAGGCAAAACAATCAAGGCCAAGATCAAGACCAAGGCCAAAGACTAACAATTCTGGTTTTCAACTTCTGGGTGTAGTTAAGGCAATTTACAAATTATTCGAATTGTTTTATTTGGAATTAGCATTATTTTATCAGCGCATTATGTCCAAACAAGAGCTTTAGATGTTATATTTTTTTTTTGCTGGAGATTTTTTTAATATTTAAAGAAACGTTTCCTTTTTTTAAAATAATTTTCGAAACATTTCTACAACCCCTAAAAGTGAATCTAAAGAACATCATTTTGGTGTCTTTAGATTACTTTCGCTCATCGACGTTAAAATGAATTTAGTTGAATTCTTTTGAAAAAGTGCGTTAACCTAAGGTTAAGGCATTTTTCAAAAGCATCCTAGTTATAATCGGTTCTAACGTATATTAACTATATATAGTTGTCAAAATTCAATATTTCTATCAATTTTCACAGAATATACTATAATTCCGACCAAGAAAGAGCTTATAATTAAGAAAAACTTCCAATAAACGATCAAAACAGATTATATTATTAAGCTTAGATGTTCATTTCACCAAAACAACGTATTTATTTAAAATATTATTCAAATTTGGACAATCGCGCTTGTCCAAATTGTCCTTAAAATATTAAACCGCTTAAGCGGTTTAGTATTTTAAAATTGCCTTAACAACACCGAGTTACTTAAAAATGTATCTATTGCGTCCGAAGTATTCAAAATATTCCAAAAACTAATAACTTCAATATATATATATTTATATTATGATATATACTAAAATGCATGTTTTGAGAAAATATTCCATGAAAATGATGCCTTTCATATAAGATTAAATTGTTCTCATAAAAAGATGATGAGTCCAGAAATTCAAATACCTAGGAAAGAACATTGCAAAAACTTTACCAGGCATTTTTCAGCTATCACAAATTCACTCCTAATAGGAGTTTTAAATTTAAAACAAAAATTGGAACTTAAGTTATTTATGAACAATTGAAACATATCTTTGTTTTTAATTTTTAAGTTAATAAGATTGTTTAAGAGTGCTGAGTCTCTTAAGTGTTTGTATGTTGGATATATGATAACAAACGATAGATTTGACCAGTTAAAGAGATTGTTAAAAAACTTTTGAGTAAGATCCATGTTAATCATTAAGGTCATATTATTGGCATTCAAGAAATGATACGTGTTGGGTTTCATCAACAAACCTGTTGTTAACAAATAGTATTCCAACAACTGTCAAAGAAAGACAATTCAAAATCATTGAGATTGAACATTGAAGACAACTGGGAAAACTTTAAACCAGAGAACTAAACTTTTATCATTGTTTAAGATTGTTAATTACAATTAATGCAAATATTGCTGTCCAGAGTTTAATATTTTTTATCACTATTTTATTTTAATATTTTATTTTTATTTTTGTAATTCACTATATTTTTGTGTTTATTATTATAAAATATTTGGTGAAAATCAGATTTAAAAAATAAATCTTTGTATTTTTTTTTTGTATTACAGAGTTTATTTTGATAGAACTCTGAAGATTTTTGTTACATTTTTTTTTGAATCTTTATAAAGAAACTTTAGGCTTGAATACTTAAAATCTGTAGAATCTAAGATAGCATGGTGTCAAGCATTAGTTGAGTTCACCTGGAATCTAGCCCAATACAAAAATGAGTGGTTATGACAAAATCTTTTTTCTTCTTTCCGTTGAGGTTTAATTCTGAAACTTTTATCATTGAAACATAAAAGTTGTTTTAAAGATTTTTTATTTTTTTTAAAGTACAACATTAAAAACCACCCTTTTGAAACACTAAAACAATAAAGTTTGCACTTGTAAAACTTATAAAGTTTGCACTTATAAAACTCATACATATGATATAATATCATAGTATTAAGTTTTTGGTAAAAAGTATCAAAGTATTAAATAAACAGGGCTGCTTTAGAATATGAAATGTCTCTTCCACCCCTTACTTGTAACCCCTTTTTTCACATGAAATTAACAAAAAATATGTTGAAATGTGATATCACTAGTTTTTCTCACACACCCTTTTATAGTATGACTTGTAATTTATTTGATTGTGTAAGTTATGACAACATTAAAGTATCATTAAATATTTGTATATTATCTTAGCAACTTATTTTGATGTATAAAAGGTTACATACCATTTATTACATCTTTTATTAAGTTATATAATTTTTATGTTAATTATGTGTGCGTGGAAAACCAATCATTATTGTGCAGCACCTCAAGAAACATTGAAAGTTAATATATTTTAAAGAAGTTAAAATTCTGCAACTCATTTTAATAGAATTGTAAATTATTGAGTGTACAGATATCTATAACCAAAAAATCTAGTTGCATACTTTTTTATTATGTTGATTAAAATTGACTGATAATAATCCGAAGTTGTCATAGTTTGCATAATCAAAAAAATTACATGTAATAATATTTCGGCCAGCATGACATTTGCATAGTAGAAGTTATGGTTTGTATTTGTATGTCAGGGCAAAATCTGTTATTTAGTTAAGGTTATTAATGTTTTTAATATTTTATTTTTAGTTATCATTAATAGTTATGAGATATTATATATTTTAATGGTTTGAATTTAAAATTTCAAATTTTTAAAATTTGCATTTATGTAATTTATATGTATGTGTATTGTTTATATAAAAGTATAAATATAAAAATATAAATTGTTAAGTAAAAAACAATTTTTACAAAACAATTTTTACATTATAAACATTAAATAGTTCCCTAATATTATTAAAAAAAAGTTTTTTAAAAGTATGTCATGTTGGGTCTCAAACGAAGCAAAATCATATAAAAATTTCAAAAATAATATTTATTTTATAAAAAAACAGTGATAAAATAACTTATAATTAAAAAATCTTGTTAAATTACCTATTTTTCATTTTCAGTGAAAAAACATAATTTTCTGTTCATTAAAACCTAAAATAAAAATTTAATTATAAAATGATTGATATTTTTGAAATTTTTATATAATTTCACTTCGTTTGAGACCCAACATGACATACTTTTGAAAAACTTTTTTTTTTAAATAATATTAGAGATCTACTAAATGTTCGAGGGTTAGTACCAAACCCTTAAAATATTTTTTATTCAAAAATTTTTAAAATCCTGTATTTTTTTATTATATACAACATATTCAGGGGGTGTCAGCAGTCATTTTCTAAAAAAAAAAATTGTTTTTAGAACCACCCGAATATATATATATATATATATATATATTTTATACATATATAGTATACGTATATATACATACATACATACATGCATACGACTATGCTCTCCAGAGACAACCTGGGTAAATTTTGTATATATATATATATATATATATATATATATATATATATATATATATATATATATATATATATATATATATATATATATATATATGTAAATTATGTTAGTGTATTTTACAAATAGAGTGCTTAACGTTCTTAAAGAACAGAGCAATAATAAATTTGTAAAAAACACTTATCTAACTTTTTCTTCTACTTGAAGTTTCACCATTTTTTTCACCAAAACTAGTAACTCTTCCTGATGGAAGAGTTACTAGTTTTGAGAGTTAGTAACTTTTGCCATCAGGAAGAGTTACTAGTTTTGAGAGTTAGTAACTCTTCCTGATGATCCAGCAATGGTGAAACTTCAAGTATAAGAAAAAGTTAGATCAGTGTTTTTTACTAATTTATTATTGCTCTGTTCTTTAAGAACGTTGAGCACTCTATTTGTAAAATACACTAACATAATTTACATATATATATATATATATATATATATATATATATATATATATATATATATATATATATATATATATATATATATATTATATATATATATATATATATATATATTATATATATATATATATATATATATATATATACATATATATATATATATATATATATACATACTAATTATAGTATATATATATATATATATATATATATATATATATATATATATATATATATAATACTAATATATATATATAATAATTACTAATTATATATATATATATATATATATATATATATATATATATATATATATATATATATATATATATATATATATATATATATAATTAGTTAAATTAGTTAATTATATAAAATTTTAAAATCCATATATAAATAGCTGTTATATTTTTTTATTTTACTTTAAAAGTTTGGTAAGTTCTTTAATAGTAAATCATTTACTGGCTTTTTTTTTTTAATAAAAGATCAAGTACATCAAAATGATTTGAAATCATTAAAAAGTTATAAAATATTATTCAAGAGTAATAAAACTGTATATTTATTAAAAAAGTTATAAATATTAGTTTCAGTTTTAAATGAATTCATAAATTGGTTGTTTAGGACAATAAAACAAAAATTAAAAATATACTAAAAAAAATCAAAATTTCCTACTTGTATCAAAAATGTGTTTACAGAGAAATGACATGAAATTTTTTTTCAGGAAATACTGGGGGTGAGTATTTGATGGGGATTATTTGATGATGGATTAGTTGAGTTGTATTTATATGTTAGATTTGTGGATTCATTGAAATCGTTTTATTAAAATGTTAACAAATAAATGATGTGTAAAGATAGTTATACAAAAATTCAGTCAAACTTTTTTTATTCATTTGTGTGTTTGTGGTTTCTTATACTTTTTGCATTTTACTATTTTATTTGGTTTTGTATATTTGTGTTTAACTATTTTAGGTAATTATGTTCTTTTATTATTGAAATTTCGCTTTTAGATGAGTTTGAAAGAATTTCAGATTTTGTAAAAAAAGTTAAAGACGCGATCGATAATAAAAGAGCTACAGTTCAACTTTATGAAAATTGTGATGTTGATGTTTCTTTTAATGATCCAAATTATTCTATAAAAGCTGGAGATTCTTGTGTAGATAAAATTAATATTGGTATACTTATCAACAAATTCTTTGGAAACTTTGATATTGAGCTTCTTTCTTCAGGTAAAAATTATTTCTTAAGAACAAAATGTTAAACTTTACTTATTTAATTATTTTAAGTTTTGTTCAACTTTAAATTGGTTTAATTTCAAAATTTTAGAAAAATGTTTTATTTAAGTGACTTAGTTTTGCAGTATTTCTTTGTCTCAGATTAAGCGAGTTAAAGGAAAAGCTCTCAAGCACCTTAAGAAGATTTACAAAATAATTACATTCTTTTGAATGTGGTTCTGAAGTTAAATATATAGAATAATAAGGTGATTAGTCATTCTTTTGAAGATAGTATTGTGATTCTTTTGAATACACCGGGGTTTTTACTATAGTGTTATACTATTTTATGTTTATACTATTTTTATATAATCAAACTGTTTGCTTTTTCTTTGTTTATATTCTTGTATTAACTATCATGCAAAAAATATTTGCGTGGTGTTTTATGGTGCATGTATACAAATGTATCACACAATGTCATAAAAGTTTTTAATTTATGTTTTTAAGTTATGTTTAAATTTAAAGTTGATTAAAAGAGTAAATGTAAAGAATTTTTTGTTTTAAAAGGTTCCTTTAGTTATTTTTGTATTGAGTTATCACATTTTTCAATGAGATAACTCAATACAAAAATATTTTTATTTTTATCTAGACAAGCTCCAAAAATGATTTTTTTATATTGTTGGACCGACTCCAAATGAATATCTTGTCCCATTGTTGTCAGGTTGCATCTCTCCCTAAATGCATCATTGTCAGGTTGCATCTCTCCCTAAATGCATCGTTGTCAGGTTGCATCTCTCCCTAAATGCATTGTTGTCAGGTTGCATCTCTCCCTAAATGCTACTATGTTTGCTACCCAAGCAAGCATTCTCATCACCAAAAACCAAATCAATCAAAACTTAATCTTGTGTGACTTGTCATTGAGTTAAATTTAAATGTTTTCTTTACACAAGCATTAATGTTTTGGAATTCACTCCTGACACATGCAGTATACAGTTTTTAAAGTCTTCTGCTAATTACTTCCTTACTCTTCTATTTATTTTCAGTTAGTTCTTAACTTGAAAAGTGTTTGTTAGCAGCCTTGTTGGGAGTGAATTTGTTAAAACAAAAAAACCCCAAAGAAATTAAACTAATGTGATTAAACAATGGAGATTAAACCATAGATATTAAACCATTGAGATACGAGTGGAATTATTATGAAGGATTAATTACCTTTACTTTTTACACATTATGATTCAATCATGAAATTTAATGTTACAATCAAGTTCTAATATTTAAAATATTTGATTTCAAATTATGTTATATTTTCACTTATAAGTATAAAAGGGTATTGTTGGATTATTTTAAGAAAATGTGAGAGTAAATAGAACACAAAGAATAATACATAATACCCCTATACATACCTAAGACATGTATAGTTTTTTTAATTTCAATTCACCTCCCCAAGGCCATGAAGGTCACTACAGTCCAGGAGGCTACTTTAGTTGCGGTTACAACCCTCTCTTAACTTTATAACTCCAAAACACGAACCTTGATAAACAAGGTCGTAGTGCAAAGAAACAAGTTGAGCGCAGTACTACCATAGATGTGGTGTGGATCGAAGTCTGAACTTCTCGCTTATAAGGCAAGCGCTCTACCACTACACCACTACTGCATATATAACTAAGAATAATAAATGGTTAAAATGTACCTAGTACCAATTAAAACAGTTTACGCTAAAAGATTTTGTCACAGAATGTATGAGTTATGGAGCATTTCTACATACTGAGGTGTATGTATGATATATATATATATATATATATATATATATATATATATATCATACATACACCTTTATATATACAAATATATATATATATATATATATATATATATAAGCTGTATGTATGATATATATATATATATATATATATATATATGTGTATATATAATATAAATATGTATATATATATATATATGTATACATATATACATATATATATATATGTATATATATATACATATATATATATATATATATATATAATAATATATATATATGTGTATATATATATATATATACATACATATATATATATATATATATATATATATATATATATATATATATATATATGTATATATATATATATAAAACATAGAAACGAGGTCGGCAATTTTTTGCCGATCTCAAATACTTTAAGGTCGGCAGTTAGGTCGGCATTGCCGAATGCCGACCCTAATTCCGAGGGTTGTATATATATATACAGTGTTGGCCATTAAATTAGGACATTGACAAAAAAGTTACATATTACATTTATTTTCATATATAAATGCACCAAAATGAAATGCTAATAATGAAATAGTTAGTGAGTACATAATAAATCAGTTTAAAAAAAATTAATATATTGTATGTCCTCCTCTGACATCTATGAGCGCTTTTACACGTCTTGGCATTCCACGAATAAACTGATCTGCAAGTTTCTTGAGACGCTCATCATGATGCCAGACATGAACTAGCTTCTCAATTAACTGTGTCCTATTAGTTGAAACTGTTTTATTTACTTCCCTCTTTAACTCTCTCCACAGTTCCTCAATGGGGTTACAATCTGGGCTGTTTCCTGGCCATTTTAATGCTGGGACATTCCTTTCGTGAAGAAGTTTAGCGATGGATTTGGCCATGTGACAAGGTGCACCATCGTGCATATATATGTAATTGCCATCTGGATACCATTCATCTAATTGTGAAAATAACTTTCTCTCTAATAAGTTTTTGTATTTTTTTTGGTTCATTATACCATCTACAATGTGGAGTCGCCCTGTCCCATGAATAGATATATAGATATCACGCTCCAGACCATAATCTTCTGTGGGTGTTTAACAGTTTCTTGAATACAGTCTGGATGATATGCTTCTGTTAATCTTCTCCTAACATACTGTGTCTTTTCTCCCAAAACTTCTAGCATTGTCTCATCTAAGAAGCAGACCTAAGTATAGACAATACAAAGTTTCTTTTAATAGAACACCACAATTTCATAACAATCAATAAATTAATTATTATCAATACTAAACAGAATGTCGAGGTTGCTCACATTAATGCAATTATTACATTTAAAACAAAAAGCAAAAAGTTTATTCTAATAAGTAATAATAACCAGCAATCAAGGACAATATTTACTAAAACAAATATTAATATTCAATAAATACCTTTGTCCAATCATCTTCAGTCCAGTTCTGGTGATCTTTCGCCCAAGCTAGTTGCTTCTTGCACATTGCCGGTGTAAGCTTTGGTTTTTTCTGTGGCCTGTAGGCCTTGTATCCATGTTCCACTAGGCATCTTCTCACAGTTCTACTACTGACTTCAACTCCAGCTTTCCCCTATTCACTGAATAAATCAGAAGATGATCTACGCCTGTTTTCATGACAAAGCTTTATCAGTTCTCGATCACAACCGGGTGTTGATTTGCGTGGTCTGGCACAGTTACTTCTCTTAGTTTCAGTAATATTGCCACCAGTAAACAAAGTTTTTTTAATTCTGCCAACAGTCTGATGGGAAACATTAAGTCTTTTAGCAATATCTATATTTGTAAAAGACGAATGTTGCAACAAGGTAGCAACCTCACGACGTTTTGCGGGACTAATGTCCGAGCATTTACCCATTATTAATTTATAAAAATTTACAGATATATTATAGTAATTTCAAAATATAAACTTCCCTTAAATCCAGTCAGTATATTAATTATTACTAATTTGACTAATCATTAAAAGTTTTATTCTGTTGCATACTGTTCAACATAACACCAACACAACTTCAATATGAACTTAATCACCTCGCGAATTCTTAACTGACATACAACGATAAAACTAACTTAAAATTCTTAGCATTAATTAATATTTTTCAAAACGTTTGTTTATTATTAAATTACCATGGTTCCAGAACACTAACACAGCATTGGTTGTGTTATTTTTAACTCAAAATCAAGAAAAAGTGAAACTTTTATGAATGTCCTAATTTAATGACCAACACTGTATATATATACACACACAGAATTACAATGTTAATAAAACGGGAAACTTAATGTTTTATTATTTAAAAGTTTGAAAAAATATTTTGAAGTATTCTTTACATTGTGAAGAATTAATGGAAGTTGTTGCATTATTTTTTGATTACAATTGTTTAAATATTAACATTTAAATCAAACCTTTTGTTAGACTGTATGATTTTGAGCTAATAATTAATTAACTAAAATAAGTTACTGAGTCAACATCTTTAATTGAAATTATAGCAATGTTTCTCCTTTGGAAACTGCACCACAAAATCTTTAGATTTCTATTTAAATATGTTTTACATATAGTAAAAATAATGTAGGCTCGAGAGAAACGATGCACAAA
The DNA here is from genome assembly GCF_038396675.1 of Hydra vulgaris. Classification (NCBI taxonomy): domain Eukaryota; kingdom Metazoa; phylum Cnidaria; class Hydrozoa; order Anthoathecata; family Hydridae; genus Hydra; species Hydra vulgaris. The sequence continues at coordinate 33,916,056 of NC_088921.1, forward strand.
ATATTTGAATAGGTTTATTTATGTATGTTTTCAAATCTATTAAAGTGGAATTTTTTTATTATCAGGGATCAGAATGTTATTTAATTTTTTATACAAGTTTACTTTCAACTGCAGGCTACAGGCAATTGCTGTTTAAATTAAGAATAATTTACAAAATAAAAAAAGATTATTACAAAAAATAATTTAAAATAAAAAAGTTACAAGACAAGAAAAAATAAGACTTGAAAAGCTTACAATTTTGAAAATCAATTATATGTATTAGCAAAACACAACTAATAGAACTTCAAAGTTTTCTGGTGCAGAAAGAAGCAGAAGCGGTTTGAGCAATATTAATAATATAAAAAGATGTTAGTTAAATATCAAGTTTAAAGAAATTGAATGTTAATAGTTTGAAAAAATGATGATAACTCATTTATAGAAAAGAAACAAAAAATTTTAAATGGTATTTCATAGTTGCTTAGGTATGTTTATCATGTGTTTTTGCATCATATCTTAAAAAAAAGAGCGTTGTTAGAACATTCAACTCAGGTATGGCATCACTATTTAATAAGAATGTGAAATAAATTATAAAGGTAAAGAACATCAGGAGTTAGAAAATAAAGAGCATTATGGAGAAAAAAGCGAGGTTATATAAGTGGTTTAAGAGATTATACAAGAGGTTTAAAGGTTTTTTTCCATTTATTTCTCTAAATCTGCTAGGGATGTGGTGTGGATACAACTCTGAACTTTTTACATTGTTATACAATTTGCTATATGGTTTCCAGGAGAGACAATAGAAAAAGATTTTCAAGGAAAATGATGTATAATAGATAATCCGGAAAAAGGCACAATAAATGTGTTACCATTTGTTGATGTAAGAATATCAAAACAATCTGTTGTTGTAAATATCTGAGTTTTATTTGAATTTAAACTATGTTCATTGCTTCTCATTGTTCATTAGATTGTAATTTAGTGTTTGCAATCTACTGTTACTTTATGTTCAAAAACTTGTGTTTAAAGAAAATTACTTTTCGATTTAAAATAAAAATTGTGAAAACTTTTAATGGTAAAGACTAGAAATTGTTTGTTGCATTTTGTTGCTATTCAAAGCAGAACTTTTGTAAGTTAAATAAACATTAAAAAAAAGCTAAAAAAAAACAAAACACAACCTACTATAAATCACATTAATCTATGATAAATCCACAAGAAAAAAAGAAAAAAAGTTCATTAAATAGCAATGTGTCACTCCAATCACAAATAACAAAATAAACAGTTCCAATCTTAAATTAATAGAAATTTTAGATTTTTTAAAATTATTGATAAATATGAAGTTTAGAAATTTATTCAATTCTAAAAGTTCAAATACTTCAAAAAGTAACACAAACAAACTTGTAACAAATAATTTAACCAAATAATTTTTATTATAAAAACTATCAATGTCTTTCAATTTATTATAATATGTTTAT